>NC_079134.1:59175070-59475070 GCF_945859705.1 Episyrphus balteatus | reverse complement strand
TGTTATTGCAGTATAATGTATAAAAACTTCCGAAGTTGATATTAGAACGAAAGATATTACAATTTGAATGCAAAAAAACAGGGGTTTTCAGAGCAAAATAACAAACAAAAATCGAGGCTTTTATTCAAAAAGAAATAAACAAACAACAGTCGAGAAAATGTGTTTATTTTTCTTTGTTATTTCTGTCTGAAAAGCCCTATTTTGTTGCATTTAAATTGTTATATCTTTCGTTCTAATTTCAACTATGGAAATTTTTATACATTTTTGAAAACTTTAATAACACGGCAAGTTTTTAAAATAATAAACCAGTGTCACACCATACAAATTTTTTTCAGGGTGTTGCTCTGAAATAAAAGAAAGAAATTGAGTTTTTATAAAACATGGAACTGTTAATTAATTTGCAGCAAAATGGCGTATGAAATGAAAAATATTTTGATTAATTAATTATTTCTTATTATTAGGCAATGTTTTAGTGAAAGAATTGTAAAAAACAAAAATAAATTATGAGCGGAGGAAGCAAAATACTGTTGCCAAGTCGGGATTTTTCGAAATTTAACAAAAACTGCATTAAATCGAAAACCGTATGGATTTGGGATGAACAAGTTACCAAATTCTGAGAGCCCTAAAGTTGGCCCATCAGCATATTTCGTTTGATCCATTACTTTTGGGACACCCTGTATAAAATTTTTTTAACATTTTTCAAAAAAAAAGTTGGTATGCCATTTTGAAGAAATAATTAATTTACACATAAAAAATAAATTTCAAAATTTTTCATTGATCCGTTTTCAAAAAATTGATTTTTCAGAAAAAAAATTTGAAATATTTTTTAAAAAACCAAAAATGCGTTTTTTGAAAATTTTCTAAAATTTTAATATTATCTTTACTTACACACTTTTGTATAAAAATTTTCATTAAAATCGGGTTAATGTTGTACGAGATATTCAGAAACGAAAAAAACCGTTATATGACAGGTACCGTTAATAACGGTACAAAAAATATTTTTTGTATTTAAAAAGTTGGCTCTTATGTGTAGTACTACACACAAAAATTTTAATCAAAATCGTTAGAGCCGTTTTTGAAAAAAATAAACTTTTCTATTTCCGTTATATGGCAGGTACCGTTAGTTTTGGTCATAAAAAAAAAATTTCAATTTCCCCTCTAGGGAATCACCAAAAACTGCTAACTACCAAGTTTGAAGAAAATCACTTCACTCGTTTAGGCTGCAGCTCCAGATAGAGACAGACACACAGACAGACAGACAGACAGAATTGCCGGACCAACTTTTTTGGCATTTTCCATCATCGTAATGTCATGTAAAATTGTTATCTCGAGTTCGATTTTTTTTACGAATCCTAAACTTGCCCTATAGTACCTATATCGCAAGTAAAAAAATTCTGTTAGCCTCCGTTCTTGAAATACAACCGTTCTAAAAAAAAACCTTTTTTGCATTTTATAACGGTAATATTTTAAAAACGGAGGCCAATACAAAATTTCTGACTTCAGATTCGAGTTCAGCATATCAAAAACCTATAGAAAAGTATATTTTGGTTCTTGTGGGAAAAACCTTGTTGACCTGTGTTATTATCAATGTAATTTCTACAATAATGCCTTTGCGATACTTGATTGCAAAATTCGTCATTACTTCAAGAATCGCTAAAACTAGCAGCTGAATTTTACAAATTATATAGATAAATACCTAGGGTATGAACTAAAATGAATTTTAGAACAAAGCTCAATAAAGCAAACTTTAAAAGTCTCGTTGAACTTTAAAAAGGAGTTTTTTTTTTAATATTTCGTCGTTTGAAATTATTCCATCAATAAAAAATCTCGAAATACAATAACAATACCTGATTTGAAACCTATAATCAATACGCTTTCTAAAATAAAATCACAATATAGGACTTTCCTTGGCACTAATACTCGTAATCGAACTTTGAAAACATGCATAAAATGACAAAATCGATATGATTCCCGATATGTCGTTTTCGAACTCAATTTTCAAGCTTTAAATATATTCTAGGTAAAAAAAAACTACTGAATAATGAAGAATAACTTATTAGGTATAAAATAAAGCCAAAATATCATTAGCTCTTGTATGAGCATTTTCCATAGTGCGGCGAGTCCGCAGTGGTCGCTGTCGTACTCAATTGTACGAAGGCAGTTTCTTGGGTGTTGGGCCACAGAGTCTGTTATTGTCAGTCTCGAGTCTAGAAGCAATAAATCCAGAAAAGAACCGCTTCTTGGAAACGATGGCCTTTCAGTAGCCAGCAGATCAACACTATATTCAATATTGTTTTGACTCATCCAATTATACAGATGATTACCTCGCTGATTCTGTATTTGATTTCCCCAATCTTGATGGCGTTCAGATCACCGGCCATGAGGATAAAGTTTTCCTCCAAATTCATTCGAAGGATTTGAAAAAGTTTTTCGAGTTCTGCCGTAAAGTCAGCTGGTTGAGGTGCTTCTGGCGCATAAGCTGCGACTGCATACACCCGCTTTCCATGCTGAAGAGGGATGCATACAATGCACACTAGGGTGGGTCAAAAAAATCGAAAATTTTTTTTTTGATTTGGTACTTCGAAAAATCGATTGCTAGACCCCTCTAGAATATACACACCAAATATGAGCTCTTTATATTAATGGGAAGGTCCTCCGCTTTGCAATTTTCCATTTTTACATCAAGCTTCTACTAAAAAAAAATAATTTTTTTATTAATTGAGTTTTTAGCAAATTTCTTTTCATATTCTTGTAGGAAATTGAACGCTCTACAAAAAATGCCTTATACACTTTTTTCGTTTATCTAACCGTTGAATAGATATTTGAGGTCCAAAAATCGAGAAAATCTTTAAAAATTCGTTTTTTGTTCTTAATTTTGTAACAAATTGAAAAATTATAATGATCAAACGCGCAAGACATATTCTTGTTGAAAATTGATTGCTCCACAAAAAAGGTCTTATTAACTTTTTTCATTAATCTAACCATTCTAAAGATATTCGAGGTCAAAGTTAAAAAAAAATATAAAAACATTTTATATTTTTAAAAAATTTCTAATTCACTGAAACTTCATTATTTTCAAATTAGCAAGATATATTCTTGTAGGGGCTTAAACGTTCTACAAAAAATTCCTTGGAATGAAGTTGATTGCTTTAACCGTTTAGAAGATATTCGTATCCAAACCAATGCTCAATGATTTCAATAGTTTTCTTATGACCCGTATGCATTGCGATTTGGATACGAATATTTTCTAAACGGTTAAAGCAATCAATTTGATTCCAGGGAATTTTTTGTAGAACGTTTAAGCCCCTACAAGAATATATCTTGCTAATTTGAAAATAATGAAGTTTCAGTGAATTAGAAATTTTTTAAAAATATAAAATGTTTTTATATTTTTTTTTAACTTTGACCTCGAATATCTTTAGAATGGTTTGATTAATGAAAAAAGTTAACAAGACCTTTTTTGTGTAGTAATCAATTTTCAGCAAGAATATGTCTTGCGCGTTTGATCATTATAATTTTTCAATTTGTTACAAAATTAAGAACAAAAAACGAATTTTTAAAGATTTTCTCGATTTTTGGACCTCAAATATCTATTCAACGGTTAGATAAACGAAAAAAGTGTATAAGGCATTTTTTGTAGAGCGTTCAATTTCCTACAAGAATATGAAAAGAAATTTGCTAAAAACTCAATTAATAAAAAAATTATTTTTTTTTAGTAGAAGCTTGATGTAAAAATGGAAAATTGCAAAGCGGAGGACCTTCCCATTAATATAAAGAGCTCATATTTGGTGTGTATATTCTAGAGGGGTCTAGCAATCGATTTTTCGGAGTACCAAATCAAAAAAAAAATTTTCGACTTTTTTGACCCACCCTAATGCACACCTCAAGCGATCGAAATTTTCGCACTTCACTATTGTATATTACTTTATAACTAATGCCTTTACGTATGAAGATTGCAACACCGCCCCCTTGAGTGGAGTCGGGCCGGTCTCTTCTTACGATATTGTAATTAATATTTGTCAGTTTATGTTTCTGGTTTAGCTTAGTTTCGCTAGCCATAAACACATCGGGACATAGGTCTTTCAACAATTGGAATTGGTTAGCTCTACGTTCGACCCTAATCAGTGAATTTACATTCACAGCTAGGATCCTAAGGGGCCTGTCTGACAGCGCGCCCATTACGACCTAAGTTGCGTTAAGCTAGGCAGTTGAGTGTAGATATGATCTACCCTCACTGTCTGCTCCCTTATCTGGCTTTGAAACCCTGTTAACTGTGCTTGAATGCTCAGTAACAAGGTCAAAACCTCTGCTTCTGCCGCCGGTGCTTTAGGCACGTAGGCCTGTTGGACAACCTTTGGTGGCTTTTGTGTCGCCTTTGGTATTGCTCTTTGCGCCATTTGGGCGAAAGAGATACTTGGGTTGACAATCGGAGCACGCCCTACTGGACGTTTTTCAACGACAGCCTGCTTCGCCGTTTTCTGCTGCTTCATTTGCTGAAACCTCGGACAGCCCCGATAATTAGCAGGGTGCCCGACGCTTCCGCAGACTGCACATTTTAGCTGGGCCTTATCTTCGACCCGTTCCTCCCTGAGTGTACACTCCCCCTTATTGTGGTTCTCTCCACACTTGACACAGCGCGACTGCATTTCGCAGTTGGCTGCGGAATGGCCGAACCTTTGGCAGCGCACGCATTGAAGCATGTCACCGCGCCTTTTTAATTTATCCCAAGTGACAACCTGGTAGTTGAGGACGGTGATACTCCTCAAACTATCCAGTTTGCTGTTGGGTGAGAGCTGTACTAAAAATATCGACAGCTTCCTTTTCTCCCGCCTGGACAAAGCCGTTTGGAATGGCTTGACGCTGATGATCTCGAGATCATCACTCGCTTTGCGGCAGAGCTCATCATCAATGCCGTCTTTACCATAAGGGCACACGGGGCCCGTACCCAGGGCCCCCATTCTCAGGGGGCCCCGAAGGTACGCAAATTTCTCTCACACTTTTATTCTCAAAGCATTTTTGTCGGGCAGACCATCTACCAAAAAATTTTAGTTTTTATATGGCAACCAAACAATCAAATTAAGTTTTTTCTACACCTATACGGAAAATATATGTGTTCAAAAAGAAAACAAATTATGTGGCGTTGTATACGGACAAAATTTTAAATCCAAACGACCAAACCGAAATTCAATTTTCAAAAAAAAAAATAAGACAATAATATTTTCAAAAAACAAGAAAAATATCTTTTTTTTCCACTGTAGGTAAGATTATTTATGATTTATTAAAAAAACATAGAATTCTATTCCATTATCTTTTTCCTTTAAATAATGATTTCGTTTTAAGTTTGCGAAACTGTCAAACTTGTAGTGCGTGTTAAAATCAGTGTAAAAATATGTGTAGATTTGCATTAAAAGACGAAAAAATAATCAATTCGTCGGCAAAAAAACATCAATACTTTTTCCGTTGGAAAACGTTTAAGAAAACATTTTTGCCGGCTCGTCGACGGTACAACAATGTTTTGGTTCAATGGAAAACGCCATGGTACAATGGTTGGTACCATTTTTTAATTTGCGAATTGCTCTCGTATTTAAAGACTGACACATAAAATTCATTAAATAACTTTAAATCCAAAAATTATTTTTTTTTAAGTTTTCTTAATGTTAATATCAGTATAAACCTTTTTTATGTCAAAATTTTCATTAAAATTGGTTGTGTCATTTACATTAAGAAATCGGTTATATGGCAAGTAGGTACCGTTAATAACGGTCCAAAAAAATATTTTTCTTCTTTCAAAAGTGCGCCCTTATTTGCAGCATTACATGTTTTTTTTCAAAGCAAAATCGTTATCCGTTTTTGAGAAAATTGCATTAACTCGAAAACTTTATATTGGAGATATCCGTTGAATAGGAGACATTAAAATAAAAAGACAACAAAAATAAAAATAAAAAAAAACCGCTCTTGGAAATTACGTACAAATCGTCTGTACTGTACCGAGTTCTTAGCAAATCTATCAATCCGTTTGAGCTCTTTTTTTTCAATTCTTCAAACAGGGTATAATTATTGGCAGTATAAAAAGTACAATTTTGGCAGTGGCAACGATTGATGTCTCAATGCACGTATTATTGGCACCCCCTGTCAATACTAAAGACACTAGGTACTTTATATGGAACGATATATTGGCACCCCTTTTTAACCATAACCATTGCCTTTAAGCCAACCATTGTACTTATTTTACTTTCCAAAAGGGCCCGAACTTCTTGTGTGCCCAAGGGCCCCAGGATAGTTAAAGACGGCCCTGCTCATCATAGAGCGTCTGGGGTTCCGTGCAGGGATCTATGCCCTTTAGAAGGACCGTTTGGATTTTCTCCAACTTAGGGGTAAAACTGAAGTATTCGGTGGTGGCTTCTTTTAATAAAAATCTAATTTTCTTATGCTCTTCCACTGTGTTGCAGTGGATAGCATGTCTACTATAACTAAGTCTTTTAATAAAAAAATGTTCGCCTATGGCCGACTTACATAGCTTTATAGTCCTCTAGGTCCATCCTGAACACATTAATGGGTGGCACATTTTCCTTTTTGCTTCGTGTTGTCTGTGGCTGCTGCTGGTGTACTTTCCCTCGCTGCTGCTCCTGGGCCTGCTGCTGTTGAGTCCGTACCTGCAGCTGACTTCCACTGGGCTTGTCTGCCCCTACTGTTTGTTGTTGTTGCTGCTTGTTTTGCTGTCTTGGCTGTTGTTGTTGCTGCTGTGTCATTTCTTGCTGCTGCTCTGACACTTGGACGGGCAGCTGTAGTTGTTGTTGTGCAACTTGTGCTGGCAATTGTTGTTGTTGTTGCCGCTGTTGCTGCTTGGCTTCCTGCTTTTGCTTTGGAGCTTGTTGTTGTCGCTGGGGTTTAGGGACTTGCTGTTCCTGCAGTCGAAGCTGCTCGGTGAGTTCACCGCTCCCTGTTGAAGACCATTTTTAATATTAAAAACTCCAGTAGAAGTTACATTACCACTTTTGACAACAAACGTTCTACCATTGAGCATGTCATAAAGCATATATAAAAGTGGTTTACTTATACCAAGTCTTGTTAATTTAAGATAGAGACCTTCTAAACAATCGGTGTCGAAAGCTTTTTCCAAATCAACAAGACAGGCACCTGTGCACTGTTTTTTAGATTTGTTCCACTGAATATCAGATACAAGTAGAGGATGTACCCCCGCTGTTTTCCAACGCTTTTCGCTATTCAGAGCGTTGTTGAACAGAGTGGCATACATGTCAATAGCTTCTTGCGGTAGATGTCGTATATATTGGATAAACCATCGACTCCTGCTGAGTTCTTTTTCTTTAATTAATCGAAGATGAGCTTGAGCTTGGCCTTCGTAACTAACAGGGTGTTAGCCCCAGCATGCTCGGCGTTGATGGCGTTTGTCAAGTGTTCTTCATTAAACCCGGTAAAACCGAGATTCTCAGATCGCCATTGCGTAATATCATTACGTAGATGGAAGCGATGAAGGAGGGCCCTGTTTTCCAGGTCATGGTTCGGGTTAATGCTAGCATTTACCTTGTACACTTGCTGGAAAGCAGCACCCACCGCCTCCACTTTCTCTTGCGGATGTTCGATTATAAAGAGGTCGTCGTCCAAGATGGCTTCCCCTGGATTTATGCCTGCTGTCAGAAGTACGTCTCTGTTTTCGACAGTTCTCTGAAGCTTAAGACACGGAAGCTCGTTTTGATCATTCCGTCTAAAAATCTTATTAATCTGCGGAAACATACTCGGGTCGCTAGAATTAACGGCCCAATTTTTTTTGTCCCAGTACAAATTAATAGACAACCTATAATTTTTTTTGATCAACTGGTTGATATTTTTGATCGATGACTTCAGTGTTCTAATCTCCAGATCGTGTGGGTCGGTAAACCGGCGCACAGTGCGGCCTTTTGAAGAAAATTTGGACAAAAATCATTTTCTTCAATTTATAGGTACACTTCACTATTTACTTGTACAAAATTAGCTTAACATAGAATTTCTTAAGATAAAACACAAATTTTGATTTCATATATATTTTTAAAATACGGAAATTCTTCTCTGATGAGGGATAACTTAAGTTATTATTTTCCTTTTGTTTGGCTTATGCACTTGCAGTGAGGGACTTTAAATATTTTTTGTAACTGCACTTTAAATAAAAATTATCTCAAACAACAAAAAAACATTTTTTTCTTAACCTTTTAAGACTTATTAAAAAAATAAGATTTTTCCTGGTGCAGGTTTTCCTTAGTATCATAAAATGTACATATAAGTTTTTTGGCAAACTTGTGTATAACATTTTTGTTTATTATTGCTTCCTTCATAAAAATAAAAAACGCTTTGTTAAAAACACATTTCTCGAAGAATATTGGCCTCAGTCAAAAATTATCATGGGCGAGAAAAAATGAAATGAAATGACTTTAAAAATTAATATCCGAGTAATCAAAAAAGATATCAAAATTTTTTAAACGCAGTTAAAAAGAATAACAGATTTTCTTAAAATCTTAACTTAGCTTATACCAATTGTTTTAACAGAGAAATCATCATTAATATGAGTAAAGGTATATAAAAGTAAGCGTTTTCTTTAATCATCGTTACGTGGTAGCAACTTTGCAGATATAGCGTTACTGTAAACCAGTTTTTTTCTTAGAATAAACCCAAGAATCACTTCTTTAATTGAATCATTTATTTGCAAAACATGATAAGTCCACTTTTTTAAAAATCCGTTTTTTTGACTAAATTTGTACTCCAGGGATAACCACGTCTGTCTTTAAGATATGAAGTATCTACTCCATCTATATCCGATTTTACAGCTACGCGAAATATTTTTTTAGTATCAAAAACAGAATAAGTCCCGGACTTATCATCTTTTGAAAATAAACAACGGCTTCTTTTTGTGTAAATGGTATATTAGATTAATGGCTGAAAATCTTAAGTTTAAAGCTACTTTAAAGTTAAATATTACATTGTAATTTATTCTCAAATACAATTGTTTGATAGACTGGGGCTAAAAGCAAAATTGCATATCCATTTAAAAACTAATTTCACATCCGTTTATTTTTAAAGTATGATAAGTCCAAAAGCGTTTTTATTTTTTATCTTTTGAGCTATCGCTCCAAAAATTAAAAACGAAACAGTATTTTGTAGCTAGGCAAGAGTTCTACAGAATGTATTTTTTATAAATTTTTCTACGCATATAAAAAGAAAATAGAACGTTTTTTTCTTCTCCTGAAAAATTTAAAATCATGGACTTATCATGTTTTGCAAATAAATGATTCAATTGTTCTTATCTTATACGGGACAGCTGTCTAAAAATTAAAATAAAACAAAAATTTAAAAAAACTTTTATTTACACAAAAATGTTTTTTTATGGTTTGATCTACGCTTTTAAAAAATCATTAAAAATAGTGTAGCAGTAAATTTATATAGTAGCATATAGCCAAACATATAGTGTATGCGTTTCTGTACAAATTACAGGATATTTTGAGCCGCTAATTTTTTACGTCTATTCAAAGTTTCTGAACTTTTCCAAAACAAGGAAATTAAATGGTTATTTTCAAAATTAAAAAAAAAAATTTAAAAACCTCCAATTGATTTCCAAAATGTTGTATATAATAAAACATTATACCTTCTTGATAACCCAAAAAAAATTTTTGTTTTGAAGAGCTAGTCGCACTGAACACGAAACGGTATTTGAAAATCCCCTAACACCCCCAAAATCTGGAGTTACGGGCAAAAAACGGTTTTTTGGACTTTCACCCATCGAAAAAATTCTAGTTTCGTCAATTTTTTTTACCCATTTTCGATTTTTTTACAGTTTCTGATAGAAGATAAATATACCTTTTCAACAATGTTTAAAACATGTAACTCGGTTAAACCACTTAGAATTTATAAGCTGTCAAAGTTCAAAAATTCCATTTTTTTCGTCATTTGCCCAACTTCGGCATCAATTTAAAGTATATGTTTTCAAAACAACATGCTATTTAAAAAATATATTCTAAAACTATATCTATTTCCCAATCAATCGAGGCATTTTTTTATGAAAACCACTTCAAAATTGGCTTAGAAAAAAAAAAATTTTTCGATTTCAACCCAGATACAGAAATTCGAACTTTTAGGTATAGAACAAAAATTTTGTTTCGGCACGTAGTAGGATAACTTGGGCGCCAGGATTTGATAACGGGTTTTTGTAGAGGAGCTCAATAAAAACATTTTTTACTTTGGGAGGGGGGTCTATCTCTCCCCGTTTAGGTGGGAGGCATTTTTCTAAAAAAAATTATCAAAATAAAAAAAATTATTAAAAAACAACGGCAACACTTACAGTAACCAGTTGACCATTTCCGAAAGCCAAAATTGTACATTTGATTTTAATTTTTAAATAAATATAATATAACCAATAGTTTTTGAAATAATCGATTTCAAAGTTAAAAATAGGCGAAAAAATTTTTTAAAACTCATTTTATACTATTTTTGTCCAGACTGTGAATTTTAGTAAAAAAAATTACTCACACAGAAAACTGCCTCAATTGATTCCTTATCGAACCGTGAAAACTATATGTTTCTATGTCTTCTAGTTTATGAGAAAATTGAAAAATAAAAACAAATAAAAACAAAAAATATTTTGAAAAAAGAAAAATCTGATAAAATAATTTTTCAATTTTCTCAAAAATTAAAAGACATAGAAACATATAGTTGTCACTGTTCTTCAAGGAATCAATTGAGGCAGTTTTCTGTGTGAGTATTTTTTTTACTAAAATTCACAGTCTGGACAAAAATAGTATAAAATGTTTTAAAAAATTTTTGTTCGCCTATTTTTAACTTTGAAATCGATTATTTCAAAAACTGTTGGTTATATTATATTGATTTAAAAATTAGCATCAAATGTACACTTTTTCCTTTCGGAAATGGTATCATTTATCTGTTAGTGTTCCCGTTGTTTTTTAATATTTTTTTTTATTTTGATAATTTTTTTTTTAGAAAAATGCCCCTCCCACCTAAACGGGGAGAGATAGACCCCCCTCCGAACGTAAAAAATGTTTTTATTGAGCTCCTCTACAAAAACCCGTTATCAAATCCTGGCGCCCAGGTTATCCTACTACGTGCCGAAACAACATTTTTGTTCTATACCTAAAAGTTCGAATTTCTGTATCTGGGTTGAAATCGAAAAATGGCGCCCAAGTTATCCTACTACGTGCCGAAACAACATTTTTGTTCTATACCTAAAAGTTCGAATTTCTGTATCTGGGTTGAAATCGAAAATTTTTTTTTTCTAATAATATGTATTAGCTACCCTTGATTGAAAAGGGAATGTATTGACGTAGAAGTTGTTAGTTGATTTGTTGTTGTAATTACCGGACTTAGAACAAAGGTTTTCTATTTTGCATCTCTGTCGAGTGTATTGCTTGTGTGAAATTTCATGTGCATTGTTATGAGCCTCTTCTTGTAATACAGAAAACACGATGTAACACTCAAAATATACGAGGGCGGAGACCTATCAGGTTTTGTAGAGCTAGTCACACTGATTACGAAACGGTATTTGAAAATCCCCTAACACCCCCAAAATCTGAAGTTACTGGTTTTTTGGACCCTCACCCATTAAAAAAATTCTAGTTTCGTCTTTTTACCCATTTTCGATTTTTTTACAGTTTCTGATAGAAGATAAATATACGTTTTCAATGTATAAAATATGTAACTCGGTTAAACCACTTAGAATTTATAAGCTGTCAAAGTTCAAAAATTACATTTTTTTCGTCATTTGCCCAACTTTGGCATAAATTTAAAGTATATGTTTTCAAAACAACATGCTATTTAAAAAATATATTCTAAAACTATATCTATTTCCCAATCAATCGAGGTATTTTTTATGAAAAAAATTGTACATTTGATTTTAATTTTTAAATCAATATAATATAACCAATAGTTTTTAAAATAATCGATTTCAAAGTTAAAAATAGGCGAAAAAATGTATACTATTTTTGTCCAGACTGTGAATTTTAGTAAAAAAAATTACTCTCACAGAAAACTGCCTCAATTGATTCCTTATCGAACAGTGAAAACAATATGTTTCTAAGTCTTCTAGTTTATGACAAAAAAATTAAGCTTTGCACAACTAAATAAAAAAACCAAAATGAATGTATATCTAGTGCCCTGAAGATGTCCTAACCAGACGAAACGCGTCGGCTGTTTAATTTATAAAATAAATATATAAATTAAAAAATTTAAATACATTGTGGAACAAAAGAATAAGTGTTTTGTTTTATTTTATTTTCTAAGATGCAATTGTTCCATCGAGTGCCTTCTAAACGCTCAGTAGAGCAAATAAAAACATCTGAAACTCGCAAATTAATTGTGTTTTATAAAAGATTCATTATACAATTCAAATCAATGTGCAATCATATATGGTTCAACTCAACATGCAAAAAGATGAACTTTTTCCCGAACTGCATCACACTCATAACTTATTCCGATTCCAGAGTGAGTAGATTGGCTTTGTATAAAGCAAAAAAGATATGGATCAATGAAGAAATTAAAAGATTTTATCAAAAAAGAGATAATATAAGTTTTCATCTGAAAGTTATTCACTCTGAACTAGCTTATCGATTACATTTCATTCAATTGTCTGTATTACAAGTAGAGGCCCATAACAATGCCCATGAAATTTCACACAAGCAATACACTCGACAGAGATGCAAAATAGAAAACCTTTGTTCTAAGTCCGGTAATTACAACAACAAATCCACAACCTCTACGTCAATACATTCCCTTTTCAATCAACAGTAGCTAATATGTCCAAAGTCCAATTTTCTCCCAACGAGCTTGACTTACTGAGTCTGGGTTTGAACTTTGCGTTTGTGTCTAAGCAAAGAGCACATGACCTAACCAAACTTGCTGTGTACACTGATGCTGCATTGCCCGACGATAATCTTGAATGTAGAGTAGATTGCGCGAAAATCATCAATAAAGAGAAGAAAAGCATTTCGTTAAATCAAGAACGAGTAGATTTGCATAAGACAATAAAAAGTGTCAAATCAAAAATTGATGCCAACAACTTGATTTTAACAAATGCAGATAAAGGTAATGCAATATCCATATTGACCAAAAATGAATATATAGACAAGATGGAGAGATGTATGAACTAAAAGTTGACCCCACAATAAAATATAATAGAGCAGTATACGAAACAATTAACTCGTCAAATTTGGTGTTTGATTCAAAAGATAAGTTTGCGCTCAAGAATCCCAACCCCTCTATCCCAGTTTTGTATGTCCTGCCCAAATTACATGAGGAAACGTCCCTTTACGCCCAGTTTCATCTTCCTTTAATGCTCCATCTCAAAAGTTAGGCAAAAAACTATCTAGAATTTTACCTGAAATCTTAGAATTTCAACCAAAATATTCAATAAAAAATACATCTGGATTGATAGATAAAGTTAAACATTTAATTGTGCCTTCCAATGCTAAGCTAGTTTCCTTTGATGTTAAAAGTTTATTTCCATCGATTCCCACAGACAAGCTTAAGTTGATACTTAAACATGACATTTCCATAAATGTAAAAGAAACTGAATTGATGTATTGATCAAAATTATTTCGAGTTTAATGAAAAATTTTACACGCAATCTTCAGGATTGGCTATGGGGTCGTCGTTTTCACCTTTCGCTGCGGAGTTTTACATGGATAACATGGATAACTTCGAACAAAGATTGTTTTCTTTAAAAAACTCTTTTTTAAAGCATATTTTTCTATGGATTCGATATGTGGATGACATATTGTGTATTTGGACAGGTACACATCGGAATCTGATCCAATTTCAAAATGAAATTCTAAACAAAATGGAAAATAATATTCAGTTCACAACAGAATTTGGGCCAGATAAATTGAACTTTTTAGATTTAACAATCTCAATTGAAGGAAACAAATTGGAATTCGACATTTTTAGAAAAGGAACGTGTACAGATATGATCATCCCTAACTCTTCGTCTCATACTTGGAGTACAAAAGTCTCCTCATTCCATTCTATGATTGACAGACTGTTAAAAGTCCCACTAAACAGGGTTAATTACCACAAGGAACTTTGTACCATCCTTCATATTGCAGCACAAATGGTTACAAAAAACAAGTAGTTTTCAATATTCTCCGTAAAAAATCCAATCTATATGCAATAAATGCGACGTACCCAAGAAACCAGGAAAAAATCGACCAAAATTGGAGAAAAATTCCCTACATTCCAGATGTATCAGAAAAATTAATCCCTCCACTTTCATCAGCCAACATCAAACCTGCCTTCTTCAGTGATTATACTTTACGAAAATCTCTATGCAATAATAAATTAAAACGCAAGATTGATTTCACAAAAAAAAGTGGCGTATATAAAATCAGTTGCAAGGGATGCGACGGTATATACATCGGAAAGACAGCCAGGAATCTACAGACTCGCTTTATTGAACATCAAAGATCGTCCATGCTATCTTTACCTTCATCTGGTTTATCTCAACACTTAAAGGAATCTGGACATGTCTGTTCTATCGACGATATAGAACTTCTTCACTCTTTATCTTCTGGACGACTACTAGACAAGTACGAGATATTAGAAATAAATAGACACAAAACTCAAAATATTTTAAATTGTCAAATAGACCTTTGCAACAATAGCCCACTTTTAAAATAATACCTTTTTCTAACTCAGTACCTACAATTTGTTTTAAATGTATCTTTTTAATGTTTGTAACTATGTATCCTTTAAAAAGTTAACTTATCTTTTAAAAATCAGCTGTTAAATAATTTTCTGTTTTACGTCATTCTCGTTCTTCTTTTTGTCATTTAAGCTTTGCACAACTAAATAAAAAAACCAAAATGAATGTATATCTAGTGCCCTGAAGATGTCCTAACCAGACGAAACGCGTCGGCTGTTTAATTTATAAAATAAATATATAAATCAAAAAAATTAAATACATTGTGGAACAAAAGAACAAGTGTTTTGTTTTATTTTATTTTCTAAGATGCAATTGTTCCATCAAGTGCCTTCTAAACCCTCAGTACATAAAATCAAGAAATAAAAAAAAAATTGTTACACTCATGAAACTTGGCAAAAAGTTTGCTTTTGGGATAAGAACCAAGTACAAAAAAAAGTCTATAAAAAAAAGTTGGGTGGAAGGGTGTTTTTTCGCGGACAAGTATTGACTTTATTTTTATGTCATTAGATTCAGCATCAAAAAATACCTTGAAAACATGTGTCATATGATGATATTCGACAAACAATTTTTTTTAGTATATTTTTGACCTTCACCCCTTGCACCCAACTTTCTTTTTATAGACTTTTTTTGTACTTGGTTCTTATCCCAAAAGCAAACTTTTTGCCAAATTTCATGAGTATAAGAGCCCCCGCACACTACAAACTTTCTATAGCCCAATAGTTTAGTCGGGTTGGGCTTCTAGTGTGCGCACAACAGTCGAGTCGCTAGGAAATATTATAGTTTGAAGGCAATTGTGTAGCAAAACAAACTTTTTTTTCGATCAAACAAACTTTTAGATCGGCCGATACTTAATCGTTGTAGTGTGCGCACTCTCATACATTTTCATTCTGATTAAGAGGCCGACTAAACTGAATACAACTTTAACTTCTCTCCATAGGGCAGGGATGTGTTTCAAGTCCATTCAGAATTATCTCTAAGATAGGAATTAGAATATCTGATGCCATTTGAAGTTTGATTGGTATTATACTATCTGGTCCAGCGGATTTGTATGGTTTGAAGGCGTTGATGGCCCACATTAGCTTCTCTCTTGTAATCAGACCGCGATTGTTTTTTTGAATTTGTGATGTCTGGCCCTGATGGGTCAACTCTGTTTATAATGTTTTAGTACAGGAAAGATAGACTTTTTCGTGGAACGAAATATAGGACGGCTGAATTTTTCAAATCTGAAAGAGGGGTATTAGAAAAGCTTAAGTCCTGGTTTTCGGGACGCCACCCTCCTGGCGAAATCCGCCATTTTGGAAAACGCGAATCGGTCTATATCTCCAAAACTATTTGTCCCCGAGAAATGGTTATCAGACCAAAGTTCTTGGAAATTTAATTATCTTTTTCTTTGTGATACATTATTTTTCTGAGCGGGCAATAGTTTTGAGGTTATGTTGTTTTAATTTATTTTTTTTCGATTTTTTTAAGTTTTTATCATTCCCGCTAATAGTAACATAATTTTTTAAACAGTTAAAGTTATAGACCATCAAATTACCAATAATTTGGTATATTTTTGAAAGTCATGCGATCTATGAGTCGAAAGTTATTGATCTGAAAACTATAGACTAAGTACAGGAAAGTTAGTAAATAAAACAGGCATTTTGTGAAACGAATTATAGGAAGGCTGATTTTTTCAAATCTGAAATAAGGGTATTAGAAAAGCTTAAGTCCTGGTTCTAGGGACGCTTACCTCCTAGCGCAATACGCCATTTTGAAAAACGTGAATTGGTCTATAGGTATCTGCTACACTATTGACTTGACCGAATAATTTTTTAGAATCATAAAATTTGGATGTTTGACTTAAAACAAAATATGTGTACCACAATATTCTAGATTTTTCCATTACCCACCTTAATTGATTTTACATTACGTACACGATTTAGTCTTTTTTTCATATCTTATGCAAAAACATATTAGTATATTTATTGAAAATATTGAAAGGGATTGCTCTCAAAAATCCGTATCTTTGGTTTGAAAAGTCATATAATCTTCAAAAGTATACCAAATTTGATGTTCTACAACTTTAATCATGCTAAAAAATTATGTTTCTATCATAGAGACTGAGAAAAATTAAAAAAAAAAACGAAAAATAAAAAATAAAACAACATTACCTCAAAAGTGTTGTCCTCGCTGAAAAACAGTGAATGCACAAGAAAAGATATTTATATTACCTACAACTTTAGTTACGTAACTTATTCGGTCAAGCCAATAGTTTATTAGATAAAGACCAATTCGCGTTTTTCAAAATGGCTGATTTCGCCATGGGGTTGGCGTCCCGAGAACCAGGACTTAAGCTTTTCTAATACCTTTATTTCAGATTTGAAAAAATCAGCCTTCCTATAATTCGTTTCACAAAATGCCTGTTTTTTTTACTAACTTTCCTGTACTTAGTCTATAGTTTTCAGATCAATAACTTTCGACTCATAGATCGCATGACTTTCAAAAATATACCAAATTATTGGTAATTTGATGGTCTATAACTTTAACTGTTTAAAAAATTATGTTACTATTAGCGGGAATGATAAAAACTTAAAAAAATCGAAAAAAAAATAAATTAAAACAACATAACCTCAAAACTATTGCCCGCTCAGAAAAATAATGTATCACAAAGAAAAAGATAATTAAATTTCCAAGAACTTTGGTCTGATAACCATTTCTCGGGGACAAATAGTTTTGGAGATATAGACCGATTCGCGTTTTCCAAAATGGCGGATTTCGCCAGGGGGGTGGCGTCCCGAAAACCAGGACTTAAGCTTTTCTAATACCCCTCTTTCAGATTTGAAAAATTCAGCCGTCCTATATTTCATTCCACAATATGCCTGTTTTTTTACTAACTTTCCTGTACTATTTGAGCAACTTGGAAAATGAGTATCTAGTAGCAAATCAGGTTTAAGTAAGCTTTTCAGAGTTTCCCTGTATTTTTGACAGTTAGTTTTGCGATAGTTTCGGAATGCTTACTGTTTAGTAGTTACATCGTTAAAACTAAATTGGATGTATCTATGATCAGCGAACGAATGTTCTTCAAATATTTTCCAATTCAAGATTCATTGATGAATCTTATCGGAGACAAGAGCAATGTCTAGTATTTCTTGTCGGTTTTTGATAACGAATGTTTGTTCATTGCCACTATTACTTACTATTAGGTTAGTACTCAAATCAAATCAAAAAGTGACTCACCTCTATCATTTACGTCGGTACTTCCCCAGACCGTGTGATGGGCGTTTGCATCGCAACCAAGTATGAGGCAGATCTTTTGCCATTCAGCATCGGCTATAAGTCTCCGTAGTTTTTCGCCAGGGAGAGGGCCGAGGTGGTCTTGGCCGAGATATGCAGACGCAATCCAGATTGTTCCTTAGTCAGTTTGCAATCTGACCGCGGTTACATTTCGATGGATGTAATTAGGGAGTAAATATACATTAGTGTTACTTCTTGCTAATATATATGATCTATTATTATGGATTCGGAGAAGAAGGGAGGCCGAAGCCTGCTTTAAGTGGTGAAGGTTAATCTGAACTAACTGGAGCAATGAACATAGCTATAGCACTGTTAGCTATATTAGCCTGCACCACCGCAAGGTCAAGGTCTTCTTGGGATTATGACCCAGAAGTTGAACGTAGGAATTCATATTCACTGAGTGGAATCCTGTTGAGACAGTCGTCTGTTTCCATCTCAACATCGGAACAGTCTAAATCTGGAGCCATTATGGGTGGCGGTTTAGAACCTGAGGGGACCACCTCAGTTGGGGAGATCACCGGTTTATCAACATCCATTGATGGAAGGTTGATATTTAAGGCTATATCCCACTCCGAAGAGGGGACCTCAGGTGTTGAAGGTGCAGCTTTTGCAGTCTCCTCATCTTTCTTATAGTCCATCCAAACCTTATCTGACTTTGGTTCGCAGCTATTGCCGATCTATAAGGGCCCGTTGGTTACTCCAGCTTTGCGACTTTCCAGTCGTGAGTGGGTAGGGATGGGTTTCCAAACTAGATCATTTTTAGTACAGTTTAATTGCAGGCTAGTTCAGCTGGGATAATGATACGAGCTCTAGGTCTGCAAGGAATATCTTCCTTTGCCACAACCTCTAGATGGCATCTAGCCATAGCCCCTCTAGTCCGCTTATAGCAAGCTTATATAGATCGCATGATCTCTTGTCACCGAATGCGACGAGCTTGACGCGGCCTTGGTACCATCCTGCGTCCTCAACAACTGCAGGCTCGCTCGGGTTCTCGATCATAAGAGTCCAGTAGGAGGTCTGCAGTTTGTTTGAGACCATCGTCCATCGGTCAAAAGAAATCATGCCATCGACATTACTTCTATCGATAACTGCGAGGATAGACTTGTCCTTAAGAACGTCACTAAAGGACAGGTCTTTTCTTGTGTGAATGCTGGAATTAAGCACTTTTTGTCTTTTAGGTTCCGAGACAGAATCTTCAACAGACCTTTGACGTTGAGAGCTGCCGGTCAACCTATTTCTGAGAACAGCTTTTGCCCATTCTAACTTGCTGGATTGCTCTGGGCAACGTTCGGCTATAGGTATGAAACTTATTACTCTGGGCAATTCCATGGTAACTCACGTTACATTCACAAAAATATCCTACACATAAATAATTTTTTTTGTTAATTTTAATATAAATTGATACGAAATTACTATCCATGAATGCAGCATAACTATTACTTTCATAATTAACAAAAAAAATTTTCTTTATTTTTAGCATTTGCTTGGGAGAAATAAAAGTATGATGGTAACTCACGTTACAAAAATCGGACAAGAGTTTTAAGATTCCGACAGTATGAAGTTTTTCTGCGAAATTAAGAACCTTTATTTGTTTTTAATGAAGATTCCATACATACAAAATTACAAGCTTTTAATATTAGTGACAAAACCAAACATTTGTTCAATATTTCGAGGAAAAATTTTAAAATATTTAGGTAACTCACGCTACATTATTTTGGTAAAGCTATGATTACACGGTCAACGAAATCGGTCAACGCGTTGACTCTCTGACGTAAAAATGACGTCACAATCTGTCCCAAGAGTGTCACGTAGTGTGATCGTCAATGAAAACTGCTGTCATTGCGTTGACGGGTACGATGACACTCGCTTTGACACACATTTTTGGGTCAACGCATTGACTGTTTTCGATGACCGTGTAATCTCTCTGTCAATGCCATTGGGACGTGTTGACAGGGTTTTAGGACTGGGTGTCATCGCAATGACCCTGTCCCAGCGTTGACGCGGCAGAATTTAATACCGTGTCATCGTTTCAGATTGACATTGTTTTTTGTATAGAAATGTGATGAAAGTTGGATGGGGAAAATATTTTGTAGGGCGATTTTTTGAATGGAGTACCGTTTTGGAGGGAGGGGAGTTCTCATTTCACCTTTTTGTTATTTTTTTTTACAAAAAAAACTTTTCGGTATGGCCATGGCATCCATGTTGGATGCAAATTTTTTTTTTTACAAAAAAACCAAAAACCATTTGTATATTCTAAGCTACATTTTAAGACCATAACCATTAACATTGGTTGCGGCGTTCCTATGCTATAAGCGTTTGAACGTGGCCATATTGTTTTTTTTCGATTTTTTTAAAATCAAATGTGGAAACTTTTTAATTTTTTTTCTAATTTTTCGACAAAACTTTAGTAATTTTACATTTCTATTCGTTCAACAATCTTATCAGAATTCATTTAAGACTTTTATCTTAAAAGTGCATTGCGTATATCTCGAAACATTAACATTTAAATGCAACCATGTCAAACAAATTTTCGTTTATATTTTCTATGAGAGTTTTTTCAAATCTCATTTTCTCCGCTTTTTTTTTTTTCAAAATATTTTTGGAAAATTTAAATTTTGCTTTGTGTCAAATAGTGTGATCAACAAAGTTTTGCGAGTCAATGCGTTGACACTGCTAAGTAAACGTCACGTTGACACACCTGCGTGTCAACGTTATTTGGGACAACATTGACGCGATAGTGTCAATCGTGTGATAGTCAATGTTTTATGCATTGACACTGTGAACGTTGACGGTGAGATGACAGAGAGAATATGGATTTTTTCTTGACGTCAGAGAGTCAACGCGTTGACCGATTTCGTTGACCGTGTAATCATAGCTTAACTCATGTTACCTGCGATTTGTGGTTCCAAAAGTAAAGAAAAGATGCATTTTCACTCAAGTTTTTTTTTAAATCGAATATTGTGTAACGAAGCTTGCTTAAATGTTAATTTATTTTAGCAATCACGAGGGGATATTGTCATCGTCACTATTAGATTCATCTAGTTTTCTGTGGGCTTGTTTTTCCGTCATTTTCATGTGAAATTCTTCTGTAGTTGACAGCTTATGCTTTAAAAATGCTTTAAGATTATTTATACTAACTGAATTTAATTTCTATCCATAAAGGAACACAACAAAGAATCTTTTCTTGCAACTTGCATTAAGTGTTACCGTTTGTAAATAATAATTTGCTATTACAAAAAGTAAAAAAAACGGCATAATTTGTTCAAAATTCGTGTCCACTTTTTCATGGCATTACCCCTCTATAGATTCCTTTTGCGTTCCTTATGTCATTACGGACGCTCTTTTGCTTTCCTCTCCAGCGGAAGTGGAGCTATTAGATACAGCTACACTGCCGCTGGGGATTTGAGCACTTTTAGGGCCAAGAAGAGGTCTACTTTGACTAGAGGTGAGACTGTAAAAGACAGCCCTATTACTGGTCGAAACAGCCCCTTCCAGACCCACAAAGTGAACTATTGCTGTATTTGGAGTAGTAATTCTGTTACTATGTTCCACGGGGGAAGCATCCTTTCTTTTCCTTTCCGTTGAGCTAACTTTTGTCACTGGCGACAGCTGCGACATCTACCGACACTTGAAAGTATATTCCCGTTCGATTTTCATTATATTCGTTAGCTTTGTCCATGTTTGTTTTTCAAGTTCTCTAACATTGAGGATTGCTTTAGGATCACACGTTAAGCAACCCCACCACGACAAGGTCAACTCATAGGAAGCTGGCCACTTTATCCAGTCTGGGCATATTTTCTCCTCAAACACATTTAACACTTCAGTCATTATAAGACTTACGCTTGATTGCGCCTACCCAACTTCATGGTCCTTCCAACTCTTTTTTGGTAGCCGCCCTCTGCAAGGTAACGGAGGGCGCAGCAAGTTTAATTTTTGGGGGCACACCAAATTTTTTTTTTAACTGGGGAGAAGGAAATGGAAAGAACATTCAACAAGTATTTGAATGCTTCTTTATTCACTTGATAGTGTTGATGACATCTGAAAAAAGTTGAATTGATAATTTACATTTACCTCCTAAAATGCTTTACATAAAACATGTCTTACGATGGCTTACCTCTACTTTTAAAAAAAGTAAACAATAAACAACTCACTCATCTGTCAAAAATATGTCTTAGCTATGTTCATTGTGAAGTAGTTCTGAACTGTTCCGAATTATTTTGAATTGTTTCGGTTTTATTCTTTTTGTGTTCTGAAATATTAATTTAACCTTTTTTTCTTAAAAAAATACTCCAGATACACAAAAAGTATTTAAATAAATTGTTAAACTAAAAAACAAAATGCCATTTTTGTTGGAAAAGAGATTGAAAATAATAATTTATTTCAAATGCTATTCGTCGGTGTAACCAGAAAAGTGTGTAACTCCAAATTTTCTGAAAATTAGATTTGAATGCCATCTGTCAGTCAAACCTGATATCTACCGTTCCTTAAACTGAGAATCCCTTTAAAGTTCATAGTTTTTATTTTATTAGCAAATTAGAAAATGGAAACTCATACAAATGCCTTCAAAACGATGAGGTTTTAATGCTCTCCTATAAAATTTGTTAAAATGGAGTTACACACTTTTCTAGTTTCACCGACGTATTACATTTTTTTTTTTTTTGATGTTTTGTATTGCTTCAAAACTGAATCAGCACTTAGTAAAATAAAACTTAAAAAAACACGCTGCTTAAAGTCTCATTAAAAATGAATTTCAAGTCAATCTTAAAAACGATGAGTTCTCTTAGACTTGTTCAGATGATGTATTTAGTTCTACTTGTCTTTTCAATGAACGCTTCTTTTTTTCGAAATGTCATCCCAAACTCGAAGTGAAATTTTCATTCACGTGAAACTCGCAATTGCTTTTTAAATTCCACGTGAGCAAATTTTTTTCGGGTGAATTGCATTCCGGGTAGAGCTCATAATAGGGGTGAGTAGGTTCTCTGATGAATTCCATAAAGTCTTTCTTTTGTAAAATAAATGTTATCTTCTTCGCTGGCTATAGGTCTTGTTTCGATTTAATCTAATCTTCTTTATCGACGTTTCACTTACACGCTTCTTCAGGACTAAGAAAAATAATTCTAAAAAAATGCTAAAAACGTATAGAATAAATACTTATCTTTAATCTTTTGATCTCCAATTGGTGGCTGTTAAAGGTTTTTTGTCTCGCTTCAATATTTCAAAATTCAATAAAAAATGTCTTGAAAAAGACGTTTTCTGTTATCGAAATTTCAAAACAGAAAACGTCTTTTTCAAGAAATTTAACCAGGTCCCAGTGCCCAATAAATTTTTAACAGCTGAAAATTTTTTATTCACCTCAATAGTGTAAAAAATTTTACACGGTGTTAACTATTTAACGCAATTCACACACGGCCTAAAAGCACACAATTTATATATTTTTTCAGCAAGGCTTCTGTAGGGATGCCATCAGATAGTGCTCAATAAATACTATAAGACCTCATCATTTGTTTATTTTTGACAAAAAGTGGACATTAGGGTGGACCAAAAAAAAATTATTTTTCATTATTTTTATTTGATCTACCGATTACTTGTTTTCTCGACACAAAATAATGCTACATTAATTTTTTCAGAATTTTTCGATGATGTTTAGGGGTTGCGCGCATCCCTTAAAGCTTTAATAATTTTTTAATCGAAAAGCTGTTTGAGTAAAAAGTATGGGTTATCAATAGATCCACTTACCTCAATTTTTCTTTTTTCGAAAAAAAATATTTTTGACTGATTCCCCCCGTTTAGGCGGGAGGGGAAATTTTCTAAAAAATGACTTAAAATAATAAAAAAAATATTAAAAAACAACGGCAACACTTACAGTTATGAGTGATACCTTTTTCAAAAGCTAGAACTGTACACTTAATTCTCATTTTCAAATAAATTAATTTCAATCAATGGTTTTTGAAATAATCGATTTTAATGTGTTTTTTTAATTTTGTTTCCCAATTTTTTTACTTTTAAATCGATTATTTCAAAAACCATTGATTGAAATATTTACATATTTATTTACAAATTAGAATTAAGTGTAAGCTTTTGAAAAAGGTATCACTCAAAACTGTAAGTGTTGCCGTTGTTTTTTAATATTTTTTTAAGTAATTTTTTAGAAAATTTTCCCTCCGGCCTAGATAGACCACCCCTCATATAGTAAAAAATGATCGTATTCAACTTCTCTACAAAATACCGTTATCAAATCTCGGCACCCAAGATGTAGTCCTCTCCCCCGTTTTACTTTCACTTGTTTTGGTGAGATCTTTTTTTAAAAATTATTTTTCTTTTATCAATTTAAAAAGAATTGAGCAAATTAAAGGTTTTAAAGTTTTTATAGCAAATTTAATGAAAAATACGTTGAGAATAATTTTAATCGTTATAAAAAACAGTAAAACATAGTTTTAAGGCTTTTTTTCAGCATTTATCACTAATTTGAGTTCTAACGCTTGGGAATCAGTCAAAAATATTTTTTTTTTTTGAAAAAAGAAAAATTGAGGTAAGTGGATCTATTGATATTCCATACTTTTTACTCAAACAGCTTTTCGATTAAAAAATTATTAAAGCTTTAAAAAAATTAAAAACTAAAAGAGCTTATTTTTTTTTAATAAAGGGGTGCGCGTGTTACATCAAGGCATTCACCATCTACCCTACATTTAGCTCAAGAAGTTTCGAACTCTATTCTGCAACCACACCAACGGAAGTAGAAAGGTGCTGACTAATTCCGTGCTGCTATTGCAGCAATTGCGTCGATGAACCTCTTTTGCTAAATCAATATAAATACTTAATGTTAACCTTAGAGAAAGTCAGTCTTTTTGTTTGATTTATATTATTACTTAACTCGCGCAACCCCTAAACATCATGGAAAAACTCTGACAAAATTAGAGTAGCTTTATTTTGTGTCCAGAAAACAAGTTATCGGTAGATCATATTAAAATAATGAAAACAAATTTGTTTGGTCCACCCTAGTGGACATGTGCCGTTTTTCCCCTGGACCCTTCAGTTACATAAGTTAAATTAGTTACTCGGAAAATGAGACGTAACTAATTACAATTAGTTACGCGTAACTATAAGGGTAACTTACTCGGAGTAACTTACGTTACTCTGCTGCCCTATCGTCACTTGTGTCCTATTCTTCGCTGAAAATCTCTTCCTCGCTGACAGACTGCTCTTCGTTGGCTGGCTAGGCCGTCTCCATGTTGTCATCTGCTTGGTTTTCCTTGTCTAGTTCTCCTTCTTTGTTCCATTGGATAAAACTTCTCAATGTCATATTTAATCTGGGACTATATTCAGGTCACAGGTCATTATTGATTTTTTGAAGGAGTTCCTCCAGTGCAATAAATGCGGTTTCGGGATTTAAACGATCGCCCATTGTCTTAATTACTTTTATGTTTTATTGTTTTAAGTTTATGATAATGCTTAACTGCACACACAATATTAAAAAAAAATATCGCGCGTGCATTAACCAGCAGCTTAAAGTGCTGTAAAAGGTGAGACTGTAAAAGACAGCCCTATTACTGGTCGAAACAGCCCCTTCCACACCCACAAAGTGAACTATTGCTGTATTTAGAGTAGTAATTCTGTTACTTTGTTCCACGGGGGAAGCATCCTTTCTTTTCCTTTCCGTTGAGCTAACTTTTGTCACTGGCGACAGCTGCGACATCTACCGACACTTGAAAGTATATTCCCGTTCGATTTTCATTATATTCGTTAGCTTTGTCCATGTTTGTTTTTCAAGTTCTCTAACATTGAGGATTGCTTTAGGATCACACGTTAAGCAACCCCACCACGACAAGGTCAACTCATAGGAAGCTGGCCACTTTATCCAGTCTGGGCATATTTTCTCCTCAAACACATTTAACACTTCAGTCATTATAAGACTTACGCTTGATTGCGCCTACCCAACTTCATGGTCCTTCCAACTCTTTTTTGGTAGCCGCCTTCTGCAAGGTAACGTAGGGCGCAGCAAGTTTAATTTTTGGGGGCACACCAAATTTTTTTTTTAACTGGGGAGAAGGAAATGGAAAGAACATTCAACAAGTATTTGAATGCTTCTTTATTCACTTGATAGTGTTGATGACATCTGAAAAAAGTTGAATTGATAATTTACATTTACCTCCTAAAATGCTTTACATAAAACATGTCTTACGATGGCTTACCTCTACTTTTAAAAAAAGTAAACAATAAACAACTCACTCATCTGTCAAAAATATGTCTTAGCTATGTTCATTGTGAAGTAGTTCTGAACTGTTCCGAATTATTTTGAATTGTTTCGGTTTTATTCTTTTTGTGTTCTGAAATATTAATTTAACCTTTTTTTCTTAAAAAAATACTCCAAATACACAAAAAGTATTTAATTAAATTGTTAAACTAAAAAACAAAATGCCATTTTTGTTGGAAAACAGATTGAAAATAATAATTTATTTCAAATGCTATTCGTCGGTGTAACCAGAAAAGTGTGTAACTCCAAATTTTCTGAAAATTAGATTTGAATGCCATCTGTCAGTCAAACCTGATATCTACCGTTCCTTAAACTGAGAATCCCTTTAAAGTTCATAGTTTTTATTTTATTAGCAAATTAGAAAATGGAAACTCATACAAATGCCTTCAAAACGATGAGGTTTTAATGCTCTCCTATAAAATTTGTTAAAATGGAGTTACACACTTTTCTAGTTTCACCGACGTATTACATTTTTTTTTTTTTGATGTTTTGTATTGCTTCAAAACTGAATCAGCACTTAGTAAAATAAAACTTAAAAAAACACGCTGCTTAAAGTCTCATTAAAAATGAATTTCAAGTCAATCTTAAAAACGATGAGTTCTCTTAGACTTGTTCAGATGATGTATTTAGTTCTACTTGTCTTTTCAATGAACGCTTCTTTTTTTCGAAATGTCATCCCAAACTCGAAGTGAAATTTTCATTCACGTGAAACTCGCAATTGCTTTTTAAATTCCACGTGAGCAAATTTTTTTCGGGTGAATTGCATTCCGGGTAGAGCTCATAATAGGGGTGAGTAGGTTCTCTGATGAATTCCATAAAGTCTTTCTTTTGTAAAATAAATGTTATCTTCTTCGCTGGCTATAGGTCTTGTTTCGATTTAATCTAATCTTCTTTATCGACGTTTCACTTACACGCTTCTTCAGGACTAAGAAAAATAATTCTAAAAAAATGCTAAAAACGTATAGAATAAATACTTATCTTTAATCTTTTGATCTCCAATTGGTGGCTGTTAAAGGTTTTTTGTCTCGCTTCAATATTTCAAAATTCAATAAAAAATGTCTTGAAAAAGACGTTTTCTGTTATCGAAATTTCAAAACAGAAAACGTCTTTTTCAAGAAATTTAACCAGGTCCCAGTGCCCAATAAATTTTTAACAGCTGAAAATTTTTTATTCACCTCAATAGTGTAAAAAATTTTACACGGTGTTAACTATTTAACGCAATTCACACACGGCCTAAAAGCACACAATTTATATATTTTTTCAGCAAGGCTTCTGTAGGGATGCCATCAGATAGTGCTCAATAAATACTATAAGACCTCATCATTTGTTTATTTTTGACAAAAAGTGGACATTAGGGTGGACCAAAAAAAAATTATTTTTCATTATTTTTATTTGATCTACCGATTACTTGTTTTCTCGACACAAAATAATGCTACATTAATTTTTTCAGAATTTTTCGATGATGTTTAGGGGTTGCGCGCATCCCTTAAAGCTTTAATAATTTTTTAATCGAAAAGCTGTTTGAGTAAAAAGTATGGGTTATCAATAGATCCACTTACCTCAATTTTTCTTTTTTCGAAAAAAAATATTTTTGACTGATTCCCCCCGTTTAGGCGGGAGGGGAAATTTTCTAAAAAATGACTTAAAATAATAAAAAAAATATTAAAAAACAACGGCAACACTTACAGTTATGAGTGATACCTTTTTCAAAAGCTAGAACTGTACACTTAATTCTCATTTTCAAATAAATTAATTTCAATCAATGGTTTTTGAAATAATCGATTTTAATGTGTTTTTTTAATTTTGTTTCCCAATTTTTTTACTTTTAAATCGATTATTTCAAAAACCATTGATTGAAATATTTACATATTTATTTACAAATTAGAATTAAGTGTAAGCTTTTGAAAAAGGTATCACTCAAAACTGTAAGTGTTGCCGTTGTTTTTTAATATTTTTTTAAGTAATTTTTTAGAAAATTTTCCCTCCGGCCTAGATAGACCACCCCTCATATAGTAAAAAATGATCGTATTCAACTTCTCTACAAAATACCGTTATCAAATCTCGGCACCCAAGATGTAGTCCTCTCCCCCGTTTTACTTTCACTTGTTTTGGTGAGATCTTTTTTTAAAAATTATTTTTCTTTTATCAATTTAAAAAGAATTGAGCAAATTAAAGGTTTTAAAGTTTTTATAGCAAATTTAATGAAAAATACGTTGAGAATAATTTTAATCGTTATAAAAAACAGTAAAACATAGTTTTAAGGCTTTTTTTCAGCATTTATCACTAATTTGAGTTCTAACGCTTGGGAATCAGTCAAAAATATTTTTTTTTTTTGAAAAAAGAAAAATTGAGGTAAGTGGATCTATTGATATTCCATACTTTTTACTCAAACAGCTTTTCGATTAAAAAATTATTAAAGCTTTAAAAAAATTAAAAACTAAAAGAGCTTATTTTTTTTTTAATAAAGGGGTGCGCGTGTTACATCAAGGCATTCACCATCTACCCTACATTTAGCTCAAGAAGTTTCGAACTCTATTCTGCAACCACAGCAACGGAAGTAGAAAGGTGCTGACTAATTCCGTGCTGCTATTGCAGCAATTGCGTCGATGAACCTCTTTTGCTAAATCAATATAAATACTTAATGTTAACCTTAGAGAAAGTCAGTCTTTTTGTTTGATTTATATTATTACTTAACTCGCGCAACCCCTAAACATCATCGAAAAACTCTGATAAAATTAGAGTAGCTTTATTTTGTGTCCAGAAAACAAGTTATCGGTAGATCATATTAAAATAATGAAAACAAATTTGTTTGGTCCACCCTAGTGGACATGTGCCGTTTTTCCCCTGGACCCTTCAGTTACATAAGTTAAATTAGTTACTCGGAAAATGAGACGTAACTAATTACAATTAGTTACGCGTAACTATAAGGGTAACTTACTCGGAGTAACTTACGTTACTCTGCTGCCCTATCGTCACTTGTGTCCTATTCTTCGCTGAAAATCTCTTCCTCGCTGACAGACTGCTCTTCGTTGGCTGGCTAGGCCGTCTCCATGTTGTCATCTGCTTGGTTTTCCTTGTCTAGTTCTCCTTCTTTGTTCCATTGGATAAAACTTCTCAATGTCATATTTAATCTGGGACTATATTCAGGTCACAGGTCATTATTGATTTTTTGAAGGAGTTCCTCAAGTGCAATAAATGCGGTTTCGGGATTTAAACGATCGCCCATTGTCTTAATTACTTTTATGTTTTATTGTTTTAAGTTTATGATAATGTTTAACTGCACACACAATATTAAAAAAAAATATCGCGCGTGCATTAACCAGCAGCTTAAAGTGCTGTAAAAGGTGAGACTGTAAAAGACAGCCCTATTACTGGTCGAAACAGCCCCTTCCACACCCACAAAGTGAACTATTGCTGTATTTGGAGTAGTAATTCTGTTACTATGTTCCACGGGGGAAGCATCCTTTCTTTTCCTTTCCGTTGAGCTAACTTTTGTCACTGGCGACAGCTGCGACATCTACCGACACTTGAAAGTATATTCCCGTTCGATTTTCATTATATTCGTTAGCTTTGTCCATGTTTGTTTTTCAAGTTCTCTAACATTGAGGATTGCTTTAGGATCACACGTTAAGCAACCCCACCACGACAAGGTCAACTCATAGGAAGCTGGCCACTTTATCCAGTCTGGGCATATTTTCTCCTCAAACACATTTAACACTTCAGTCATTATAAGACTTACGCTTGATTGCGCCTACCCAACTTCATGGTCCTTCCAACTCTTTTTTGGTAGCCGCCTTCTGCAAGGTAACGTAGGGCGCAGCAAGTTTAATTTTTGGGGGCACACCAAATTTTTTTTTTAACTGGGGAGAAGGAAATGGAAAGAACATTCAACAAGTATTTGAATGCTTCTTTATTCACTTGATAGTGTTGATGACATCTGAAAAAAGTTGAATTGATAATTTACATTTACCTCCTAAAATGCTTTACATAAAACATGTCTTACGATGGCTTACCTCTACTTTTAAAAAAAGTAAACAATAAACAACTCACTCATCTGTCAAAAATATGTCTTAGCTATGTTCATTGTGAAGTAGTTCTGAACTGTTCCGAATTATTTTGAATTGTTTCGGTTTTATTCTTTTTGTGTTCTGAAATATTAATTTAACCTTTTTTTCTTAAAAAAATACTCCAAATACACAAAAAGTATTTAATTAAATTGTTAAACTAAAAAACAAAATGCCATTTTTGTTGGAAAACAGATTGAAAATTATAATTTATTTCAAATGCTATTCGTCGGTGTAACCAGAAAAGTGTGTAACTCCAAATTTTCTGAAAATTAGATTTGAATGCCATCTGTCAGTCAAACCTGATATCTACCGTTCCTTAAACTGAGAATCCCTTTAAAGTTCATAGTTTTTATTTTATTAGCAAATTAGAAAATGGAAACTCATACAAATGCCTTCAAAACGATGAGGTTTTAATGCTCTCCTATAAAATTTGTTAAAATGGAGTTACACACTTTTCTAGTTTCACCGACGTATTACATTTTTTTTTTTTGATGTTTTGTATTGCTTCAAAACTGAATCAGCACTTAGTAAAATAAAACTTAAAAAAACACGCTGCTTAAAGTCTCATTAAAAATGAATTTCAAGTCAATCTTAAAAACGATGAGTTCTCTTAGACTTGTTCAGATGATGTATTTAGTTCTACTTGTCTTTTCAATGAACGCTTCTTTTTTTCGAAATGTCATCCCAAACTCGAAGTGAAATTTTCATTCACGTGAAACTCGCAATTGCTTTTTAAATTCCACGTGAGCAAATTTTTTTCGGGTGAATTGCATTCCGGGTAGAGCTCATAATAGGGGTGAGTAGGTTCTCTGATGAATTCCATAAAGTCTTTCTTTTGTAAAATAAATGTTATCTTCTTCGCTGGCTATAGGTCTTGTTTCGATTTAATCTAATCTTCTTTATCGACGTTTCACTTACACGCTTCTTCAGGACTAAGAAAAATAATTCTAAAAAAATGCTAAAAACGTATAGAATAAATACTTATCTTTAATCTTTTGATCTCCAATTGGTGGCTGTTAAAGGTTTTTTGTCTCGCTTCAATATTTCAAAATTCAATAAAAAATGTCTTGAAAAAGACGTTTTCTGTTATCGAAATTTCAAAACAGAAAACGTCTTTTTCAAGAAATTTAACCAGGTCCCAGTGCCCAATAAATTTTTAACAGCTGAAAATTTTTTATTCACCTCAATAGTGTAAAAAATTTTACACGGTGTTAACTATTTAACGCAATTCACACACGGCCTAAAAGCACACAATTTATATATTTTTTCAGCAAGGCTTCTGTAGGGATGCCATCAGATAGTGCTCAATAAATACTATAAGACCTCATCATTTGTTTATTTTTGACAAAAAGTGGACATTAGGGTGGACCAAAAAAAAATTATTTTTCATTATTTTTATTTGATCTACCGATTACTTGTTTTCTCGACACAAAATAATGCTACATTAATTTTTTCAGAATTTTTCGATGATGTTTAGGGGTTGCGCGCATCCCTTAAAGCTTTAATAATTTTTTAATCGAAAAGCTGTTTGAGTAAAAAGTATGGGTTATCAATAGATCCACTTACCTCAATTTTTCTTTTTTCGAAAAAAAATATTTTTGACTGATTCCCCCCGTTTAGGCGGGAGGGGAAATTTTCTAAAAAATGACTTAAAATAATAAAAAAAATATTAAAAAACAACGGCAACACTTACAGTTATGAGTGATACCTTTTTCAAAAGCTAGAACTGTACACTTAATTCTCATTTTCAAATAAATTAATTTCAATCAATGGTTTTTGAAATAATCGATTTTAATGTGTTTTTTTAATTTTGTTTCCCAATTTTTTTACTTTTAAATCGATTATTTCAAAAACCATTGATTGAAATATTTACATATTTATTTACAAATTAGAATTAAGTGTAAGCTTTTGAAAAAGGTATCACTCAAAACTGTAAGTGTTGCCGTTGTTTTTTAATATTTTTTTAAGTAATTTTTTAGAAAATTTTCCCTCCGGCCTAGATAGACCACCCCTCATATAGTAAAAAATGATCGTATTCAACTTCTCTACAAAATACCGTTATCAAATCTCGGCACCCAAGATGTAGTCCTCTCCCCCGTTTTACTTTCACTTGTTTTGGTGAGATCTTTTTTTAAAAATTATTTTTCTTTTATCAATTTAAAAAGAATTGAGCAAATTAAAGGTTTTAAAGTTTTTATAGCAAATTTAATGAAAAATACGTTGAGAATAATTTTAATCGTTATAAAAAACAGTAAAACATAGTTTTAAGGCTTTTTTTCAGCATTTATCACTAATTTGAGTTCTAACGCTTGGGAATCAGTCAAAAATATTTTTTTTTTTTGAAAAAAGAAAAATTGAGGTAAGTGGATCTATTGATATTCCATACTTTTTACTCAAACAGCTTTTCGATTAAAAAATTATTAAAGCTTTAAAAAAATTAAAAACTAAAAGAGCTTATTTTTTTTTAATAAAGGGGTGCGCGTGTTACATCAAGGCATTCACCATCTACCCTACATTTAGCTCAAGAAGTTTCGAACTCTATTCTGCAACCACACCAACGGAAGTAGAAAGGTGCTGACTAATTCCGTGCTGCTATTGCAGCAATTGCGTCGATGAACCTCTTTTGCTAAATCAATATAAATACTTAATGTTAACCTTAGAGAAAGTCAGTCTTTTTGTTTGATTTATATTATTACTTAACTCGCGCAACCCCTAAACATCATGGAAAAACTCTGACAAAATTAGAGTAGCTTTATTTTGTGTCCAGAAAACAAGTTATCGGTAGATCATATTAAAATAATGAAAACAAATTTGTTTGGTCCACCCTAGTGGACATGTGCCGTTTTTCCCCTGGACCCTTCAGTTACATAAGTTAAATTAGTTACTCGGAAAATGAGACGTAACTAATTACAATTAGTTACGCGTAACTATAAGGGTAACTTACTCGGAGTAACTTACGTTACTCTGCTGCCCTATCGTCACTTGTGTCCTATTCTTCGCTGAAAATCTCTTCCTCGCTGACAGACTGCTCTTCGTTGGCTGGCTAGGCCGTCTCCATGTTGTCATCTGCTTGGTTTTCCTTGTCTAGTTCTCCTTCTTTGTTCCATTGGATAAAACTTCTCAATGTCATATTTAATCTGGGACTATATTCAGGTCACAGGTCATTATTGATTTTTTGAAGGAGTTCCTCCAGTGCAATAAATGCGGTTTCGGGATTTAAACGATCGCCCATTGTCTTAATTACTTTTATGTTTTATTGTTTTAAGTTTATGATAATGCTTAACTGCACACACAATATTAAAAAAAAATATCGCGCGTGCATTAACCAGCAGCTTAAAGTGCTGTAAAAGGTGAGACTGTAAAAGACAGCCCTATTACTGGTCGAAACAGCCCCTTCCACACCCACAAAGTGAACTATTGCTGTATTTAGAGTAGTAATTCTGTTACTTTGTTCCACGGGGGAAGCATCCTTTCTTTTCCTTTCCGTTGAGCTAACTTTTGTCACTGGCGACAGCTGCGACATCTACCGACACTTGAAAGTATATTCCCGTTCGATTTTCATTATATTCGTTAGCTTTGTCCATGTTTGTTTTTCAAGTTCTCTAACATTGAGGATTGCTTTAGGATCACACGTTAAGCAACCCCACCACGACAAGGTCAACTCATAGGAAGCTGGCCACTTTATCCAGTCTGGGCATATTTTCTCCTCAAACACATTTAACACTTCAGTCATTATAAGACTTACGCTTGATTGCGCCTACCCAACTTCATGGTCCTTCCAACTCTTTTTTGGTAGCCGCCTTCTGCAAGGTAACGTAGGGCGCAGCAAGTTTAATTTTTGGGGGCACACCAAATTTTTTTTTTAACTGGGGAGAAGGAAATGGAAAGAACATTCAACAAGTATTTGAATGCTTCTTTATTCACTTGATAGTGTTGATGACATCTGAAAAAAGTTGAATTGATAATTTACATTTACCTCCTAAAATGCTTTACATAAAACATGTCTTACGATGGCTTACCTCTACTTTTAAAAAAAGTAAACAATAAACAACTCACTCATCTGTCAAAAATATGTCTTAGCTATGTTCATTGTGAAGTAGTTCTGAACTGTTCCGAATTATTTTGAATTGTTTCGGTTTTATTCTTTTTGTGTTCTGAAATATTAATTTAACCTTTTTTTCTTAAAAAAATACTCCAAATACACAAAAAGTATTTAATTAAATTGTTAAACTAAAAAACAAAATGCCATTTTTGTTGGAAAACAGATTGAAAATAATAATTTATTTCAAATGCTATTCGTCGGTGTAACCAGAAAAGTGTGTAACTCCAAATTTTCTGAAAATTAGATTTGAATGCCATCTGTCAGTCAAACCTGATATCTACCGTTCCTTAAACTGAGAATCCCTTTAAAGTTCATAGTTTTTATTTTATTAGCAAATTAGAAAATGGAAACTCATACAAATGCCTTCAAAACGATGAGGTTTTAATGCTCTCCTATAAAATTTGTTAAAATGGAGTTACACACTTTTCTAGTTTCACCGACGTATTACATTTTTTTTTTTTTGATGTTTTGTATTGCTTCAAAACTGAATCAGCACTTAGTAAAATAAAACTTAAAAAAACACGCTGCTTAAAGTCTCATTAAAAATGAATTTCAAGTCAATCTTAAAAACGATGAGTTCTCTTAGACTTGTTCAGATGATGTATTTAGTTCTACTTGTCTTTTCAATGAACGCTTCTTTTTTTCGAAATGTCATCCCAAACTCGAAGTGAAATTTTCATTCACGTGAAACTCGCAATTGCTTTTTAAATTCCACGTGAGCAAATTTTTTTCGGGTGAATTGCATTCCGGGTAGAGCTCATAATAGGGGTGAGTAGGTTCTCTGATGAATTCCATAAAGTCTTTCTTTTGTAAAATAAATGTTATCTTCTTCGCTGGCTATAGGTCTTGTTTCGATTTAATCTAATCTTCTTTATCGACGTTTCACTTACACGCTTCTTCAGGACTAAGAAAAATAATTCTAAAAAAATGCTAAAAACGTATAGAATAAATACTTATCTTTAATCTTTTGATCTCCAATTGGTGGCTGTTAAAGGTTTTTTGTCTCGCTTCAATATTTCAAAATTCAATAAAAAATGTCTTGAAAAAGACGTTTTCTGTTATCGAAATTTCAAAACAGAAAACGTCTTTTTCAAGAAATTTAACCAGGTCCCAGTGCCCAATAAATTTTTAACAGCTGAAAATTTTTTATTCACCTCAATAGTGTAAAAAATTTTACACGGTGTTAACTATTTAACGCAATTCACACACGGCCTAAAAGCACACAATTTATATATTTTTTCAGCAAGGCTTCTGTAGGGATGCCATCAGATAGTGCTCAATAAATACTATAAGACCTCATCATTTGTTTATTTTTGACAAAAAGTGGACATTAGGGTGGACCAAAAAAAAATTATTTTTCATTATTTTTATTTGATCTACCGATTACTTGTTTTCTCGACACAAAATAATGCTACATTAATTTTTTCAGAATTTTTCGATGATGTTTAGGGGTTGCGCGCATCCCTTAAAGCTTTAATAATTTTTTAATCGAAAAGCTGTTTGAGTAAAAAGTATGGGTTATCAATAGATCCACTTACCTCAATTTTTCTTTTTTCGAAAAAAAATATTTTTGACTGATTCCCCCCGTTTAGGCGGGAGGGGAAATTTTCTAAAAAATGACTTAAAATAATAAAAAAAATATTAAAAAACAACGGCAACACTTACAGTTATGAGTGATACCTTTTTCAAAAGCTAGAACTGTACACTTAATTCTCATTTTCAAATAAATTAATTTCAATCAATGGTTTTTGAAATAATCGATTTTAATGTGTTTTTTTAATTTTGTTTCCCAATTTTTTTACTTTTAAATCGATTATTTCAAAAACCATTGATTGAAATATTTACATATTTATTTACAAATTAGAATTAAGTGTAAGCTTTTGAAAAAGGTATCACTCAAAACTGTAAGTGTTGCCGTTGTTTTTTAATATTTTTTTAAGTAATTTTTTAGAAAATTTTCCCTCCGGCCTAGATAGACCACCCCTCATATAGTAAAAAATGATCGTATTCAACTTCTCTACAAAATACCGTTATCAAATCTCGGCACCCAAGATGTAGTCCTCTCCCCCGTTTTACTTTCACTTGTTTTGGTGAGATCTTTTTTTAAAAATTATTTTTCTTTTATCAATTTAAAAAGAATTGAGCAAATTAAAGGTTTTAAAGTTTTTATAGCAAATTTAATGAAAAATACGTTGAGAATAATTTTAATCGTTATAAAAAACAGTAAAACATAGTTTTAAGGCTTTTTTTCAGCATTTATCACTAATTTGAGTTCTAACGCTTGGGAATCAGTCAAAAATATTTTTTTTTTTTGAAAAAAGAAAAATTGAGGTAAGTGGATCTATTGATATTCCATACTTTTTACTCAAACAGCTTTTCGATTAAAAAATTATTAAAGCTTTAAAAAAATTAAAAACTAAAAGAGCTTATTTTTTTTTTAATAAAGGGGTGCGCGTGTTACATCAAGGCATTCACCATCTACCCTACATTTAGCTCAAGAAGTTTCGAACTCTATTCTGCAACCACAGCAACGGAAGTAGAAAGGTGCTGACTAATTCCGTGCTGCTATTGCAGCAATTGCGTCGATGAACCTCTTTTGCTAAATCAATATAAATACTTAATGTTAACCTTAGAGAAAGTCAGTCTTTTTGTTTGATTTATATTATTACTTAACTCGCGCAACCCCTAAACATCATCGAAAAACTCTGATAAAATTAGAGTAGCTTTATTTTGTGTCCAGAAAACAAGTTATCGGTAGATCATATTAAAATAATGAAAACAAATTTGTTTGGTCCACCCTAGTGGACATGTGCCGTTTTTCCCCTGGACCCTTCAGTTACATAAGTTAAATTAGTTACTCGGAAAATGAGACGTAACTAATTACAATTAGTTACGCGTAACTATAAGGGTAACTTACTCGGAGTAACTTACGTTACTCTGCTGCCCTATCGTCACTTGTGTCCTATTCTTCGCTGAAAATCTCTTCCTCGCTGACAGACTGCTCTTCGTTGGCTGGCTAGGCCGTCTCCATGTTGTCATCTGCTTGGTTTTCCTTGTCTAGTTCTCCTTCTTTGTTCCATTGGATAAAACTTCTCAATGTCATATTTAATCTGGGACTATATTCAGGTCACAGGTCATTATTGATTTTTTGAAGGAGTTCCTCAAGTGCAATAAATGCGGTTTCGGGATTTAAACGATCGCCCATTGTCTTAATTACTTTTATGTTTTATTGTTTTAAGTTTATGATAATGTTTAACTGCACACACAATATTAAAAAAAAATATCGCGCGTGCATTAACCAGCAGCTTAAAGTGCTGTAAAAGGTGAGACTGTAAAAGACAGCCCTATTACTGGTCGAAACAGCCCCTTCCACACCCACAAAGTGAACTATTGCTGTATTTGGAGTAGTAATTCTGTTACTATGTTCCACGGGGGAAGCATCCTTTCTTTTCCTTTCCGTTGAGCTAACTTTTGTCACTGGCGACAGCTGCGACATCTACCGACACTTGAAAGTATATTCCCGTTCGATTTTCATTATATTCGTTAGCTTTGTCCATGTTTGTTTTTCAAGTTCTCTAACATTGAGGATTGCTTTAGGATCACACGTTAAGCAACCCCACCACGACAAGGTCAACTCATAGGAAGCTGGCCACTTTATCCAGTCTGGGCATATTTTCTCCTCAAACACATTTAACACTTCAGTCATTATAAGACTTACGCTTGATTGCGCCTACCCAACTTCATGGTCCTTCCAACTCTTTTTTGGTAGCCGCCTTCTGCAAGGTAACGTAGGGCGCAGCAAGTTTAATTTTTGGGGGCACACCAAATTTTTTTTTTAACTGGGGAGAAGGAAATGGAAAGAACATTCAACAAGTATTTGAATGCTTCTTTATTCACTTGATAGTGTTGATGACATCTGAAAAAAGTTGAATTGATAATTTACATTTACCTCCTAAAATGCTTTACATAAAACATGTCTTACGATGGCTTACCTCTACTTTTAAAAAAAGTAAACAATAAACAACTCACTCATCTGTCAAAAATATGTCTTAGCTATGTTCATTGTGAAGTAGTTCTGAACTGTTCCGAATTATTTTGAATTGTTTCGGTTTTATTCTTTTTGTGTTCTGAAATATTAATTTAACCTTTTTTTCTTAAAAAAATACTCCAAATACACAAAAAGTATTTAATTAAATTGTTAAACTAAAAAACAAAATGCCATTTTTGTTGGAAAACAGATTGAAAATTATAATTTATTTCAAATGCTATTCGTCGGTGTAACCAGAAAAGTGTGTAACTCCAAATTTTCTGAAAATTAGATTTGAATGCCATCTGTCAGTCAAACCTGATATCTACCGTTCCTTAAACTGAGAATCCCTTTAAAGTTCATAGTTTTTATTTTATTAGCAAATTAGAAAATGGAAACTCATACAAATGCCTTCAAAACGATGAGGTTTTAATGCTCTCCTATAAAATTTGTTAAAATGGAGTTACACACTTTTCTAGTTTCACCGACGTATTACATTTTTTTTTTTTGATGTTTTGTATTGCTTCAAAACTGAATCAGCACTTAGTAAAATAAAACTTAAAAAAACACGCTGCTTAAAGTCTCATTAAAAATGAATTTCAAGTCAATCTTAAAAACGATGAGTTCTCTTAGACTTGTTCAGATGATGTATTTAGTTCTACTTGTCTTTTCAATGAACGCTTCTTTTTTTCGAAATGTCATCCCAAACTCGAAGTGAAATTTTCATTCACGTGAAACTCGCAATTGCTTTTTAAATTCCACGTGAGCAAATTTTTTTCGGGTGAATTGCATTCCGGGTAGAGCTCATAATAGGGGTGAGTAGGTTCTCTGATGAATTCCATAAAGTCTTTCTTTTGTAAAATAAATGTTATCTTCTTCGCTGGCTATAGGTCTTGTTTCGATTTAATCTAATCTTCTTTATCGACGTTTCACTTACACGCTTCTTCAGGACTAAGAAAAATAATTCTAAAAAAATGCTAAAAACGTATAGAATAAATACTTCTCTTTAATCTTTTGATCTCCAATTGGTGGCTGTTAAAGGTTTTTTGTCTCGCTTCAATATTTCAAAATTCAATAAAAAATGTCTTGAAAAAGACGTTTTCTGTTATCGAAATTTCAAAACAGAAAACGTCTTTTTCAAGAAATTTAACCAGGTCCCAGTGCCCAATAAATTTTTAACAGCTGAAAATTTTTTATTCACCTCAATAGTGTAAAAAATTTTACACGGTGTTAACTATTTAACGCAATTCACACACGGCCTAAAAGCACACAATTTATATATTTTTTCAGCAAAGCTTCTGTGAGATGCCATCAGATAGTGCTCAATAAATACTATAAGATCTCATCATTTGTTTATTTTTGACAAAAAGTGGACATTAGGGTGGACCAAAAAAAAATTATTTTTCATTATTTTTATTTGATCTACCGATAACTTGTTTTCTCGACACAAAATAATGCTACATTAATTTTTTCAGAATTTTTCGATGATGTTTAGGGGTTGCGCGCATCCCTTTATTAAAAAAAAAGCTATTTTAGTTTTTAATTTTCTTAAAGCTTTAATAATTTTTTAATCGAAAAGCTGTTTGAGTAAAAAGTATGGGTTATCAATAGATCCACTTACCTCAATTTTTCTTTTTTCGAAAAAAAATATTTTTGACTGATTCCCCCCGTTTAGGCGGGAGGGGAAATTTTCTAAAAAATGACTTAAAATAATAAAAAAAATATTAAAAAACAACGGCAACACTTACAGTTATGAGTGATACCTTTTTCAAAAGCTAGAACTGTACACTTAATTCTCATTTTCAAATAAATTAATTTCAATCAATGGTTTTTGAAATAATCGATTTTAATGTGTTTTTTTAATTTTGTTTCCCAATTTTTTTACTTTTAAATCGATTATTTCAAAAACCATTGATTGAAATATTTACATATTTATTTACAAATTAGAATTAAGTGTAAGCTTTTGAAAAAGGTATCACTCAAAACTGTAAGTGTTGCCGTTGTTTTTTAATATTTTTTTAAGTCATTTTTTAGAAAATTTCCCCTCCGGCCTAAACGGGGGGAGATAGACCACCCCTCATATAGTAAAAAATGATCGTATTCAACTTCTCTACAAAATACCGTTATCAAATCTCGGCACCCAAGATGTAGTCCTCTCCCCCGTTTTACTTTCACTTGTTTTGGTGAGATCTTTTTTTAAAAATTATTTTTCTTTTATCAATTTAAAAAGAATTGAGCAAATTAAAGGTTTTAAAGTTTTTATAGCAAATTTAATGAAAAATACGTTGAGAATAATTTTAATCGTTATAAAAAACAGTAAAACATAGTTTTAAGGCTTTTTTTCAGCATTTATCACTAATTTGAGTTCTAACGCTTGGGAATCAGTCAAAAATATTTTTTTTTTTGAAAAAAGAAAAATTGAGGTAAGTGGATCTATTGATATTCCATACTTTTTACTCAAACAGCTTTTCGATTAAAAAATTATTAAAGCTTTAAAAAAATTAAAAACTAAAAGAGCTTATTTTTTTTTAATAAAGGGGTGCGCGTGTTACATCAAGGCATTCACCATCTACCCTACATTTAGCTCAAGAAGTTTCGAACTCTATTCTGCAACCACACCAACGGAAGTAGAAAGGTGCTGACTAATTCCGTGCTGCTATTGCAGCAATTGAGTCGATGAACCTCTTTTGCTAAATCAATATAAATACTTAATGTTAACCTTAGAGAAAGTCAGTCTTTTTGTTTGATTTATATTATTACTTAACTCGCGCAACCCCTAAACATCATGGAAAAACTCTGACAAAATTAGAGTAGCTTTATTTTGTGTCCAGAAAACAAGTTATCGGTAGATCATATTAAAATAATGAAAACAAATTTGTTTGGTCCACCCTAGTGGACATGTGCCGTTTTTCCCCTGGACCCTTCAGTTACATAAGTTAAATTAGTTACTCGGAAAATGAGACGTAACTAATTACAATTAGTTACGCGTAACTATAAGGGTAACTTACTCGGAGTAACTTACGTTACTCTGCTGCCCTATCGTCACTTGTGTCCTATTCTTCGCTGAAAATCTCTTCCTCGCTGACAGACTGCTCTTCGTTGGCTGGCTAGGCCGTCTCCATGTTGTCATCTGCTTGGTTTTCCTTGTCTAGTTCTCCTTCTTTGTTCCATTGGATAAAACTTCTCAATGTCATATTTAATCTGGGACTATATTCAGGTCACAGGTCATTATTGATTTTTTGAAGGAGTTCCTCCAGTGCAATAAATGCGGTTTCGGGATTTAAACGATCGCCCATTGTCTTAATTACTTTTATGTTTTATTGTTTTAAGTTTATGATAATGCTTAACTGCACACACAATATTAAAAAAAAATATCGCGCGTGCATTAACCAGCAGCTTAAAGTGCTAGCTCTTTTAATTAAGATTTTGTTTTATTACCACAGGGTAATAAAACTTAAGCCAATTTTCAGGTAATCCTTCTTTGGTAGAAAAAAAGGCTTTTCTGGGGATTACGGTCCTTGGTTGTTTTAATTTCAATATTTATCCGCGGCATGTCTGTTTGCGTCGAATTGAATTAAACTGAGGTTTGTACGAGAAAAGAAAAAAAAAATCGCAATTTTCAAAAAAAAAAAAAAATACTAATATATTTATTAAAAAATAAAATATTAAAAATCAACATTTACCCGTGCTATACTTTTTAAAACACTAAATTCATTTTTAAATTTAATTGGACTTTAATTGTATTAAAAATATCTCAAAGTTTCCAGGCCTCCAGGAGCAAAAGCAGAAGGAGGTAGAAGAGATAGACTTTGTCGCTATGAAATCGTTCATACTCGTCCACAAGAAATCGATTCTAAATGCGGAAGATCAGGTGCACCAATCAGCTTGCAAGCAAATTATTTCCGATTACTTACCACTCCGACTTGGCGGATATATCAATACCATGTTGATTTTTCTCCTGATATTGAATTACGTCGTGTTCGAGGAGGAATTCTTTCAGAACATAAGGGATTATTTGGTGGCTACATTTACGATGGTATGAAAATGTTTAGCACAACCAAGTTGCGTGAAGATTTGATAAAATTGGAAACAACAAGTAAATCTGGAGAAAAATATATGATAACTGTTAAATACGTTGGAGTTATTTCTATGAAAGAATGGCAATCACTACAAATCCTAAATTTAATCCTTCGTCGTGCAATGGAAGGTCTTAAGTTACAATTAGTTGGAAGAAACTTCTTCGATGCTGTTGCTAAAGTATGGTTATGATTATTTTATACATATGTTTTTGTGTAATGTTATCATTTTAGATTGATTTGCGAGAACATCGAATGCAACTTTGGCCTGGTTATCAGACATCTATAAGACAACACGAACAAGATATATTGTTGTGCACTGAAATTACACACAAAGTAATGCGAACTGAAACTGTTTATGATATCTTGATGAAATGCACACAGGAATCTCGCGATTTTCAAGAAAATTTCAAAAAACATGTACTAGGTACAGTAGTTTAATAATAATTATATTTTTTTTTTTCTACTACGTAAATAACTAACCCTGTTGTTTTTTTCATTTAGGTCTTACTGTATTGACCGACTATAACAATAAAACTTACAGAATCAACGATATTGATTTCGCTGCAAATCCAAAGAAAACTTTCAAATGCAAAGAGAAAGATATGTCCTTCATCGACTACTATTATCAGGTACAAAAATTTGGCACCCTTTAATTTTTCTTTTATTTAAAGATAAAATAATTATTGTGCGTTTATCTTTTTTTTGCTCTGAGCGATGATAACAGAGCTGTTAGCAGATTATATATATAAGCTCAGAGCTAAAATGTTTTGTTGTTTGTCTTTGGCTTTTTTGGTCGCAATGGTTGTAGCAATGAAGCAATAAGTAAACATTAGCTTTTCCCGATGTTTCGACAGGGGTTGCTGTCTTCTTCAGGGGAACTTTATTTTATCAAACAAAAAAAAAAAAAAAAAAAAAAAAAACAAATAATTTATTAACAATTGTGTAACAACTTTAAACGATATTCAAAACTTACTTTACATACAAAATATAACAAAAATATACATTAAAAGCAAACATTTTAAAAAAGAACTAAAAATGAGAAAAGTACACTTCAAAATGAAGTTAAGGAGTAATATCACCTTGTAAACCATGAAATCGAGCGTCATTTTCATTAGCGTATAAAACAAAGAAGAAATATTATTTTCTTTTGGTGTTTGTTTAGTTTAATTAAGTATATTAATAGGTAACAGAATAGGCTAATGTTAAATTTTTTAATGATGTGAAATTTTTTAAATGGCGGTGTAGTCCAGGATGATAGTAAAATCCTGTGCTCCCATCGGGCGACCAACTAACTCGTACAATTTTTAACCGATTGGGCTGAAATTTTGTGTGGAGCTTAAAAATACTATTCTCTAGTGAAGTACGTAGGATTTTTTTGAAATATTAATTTTTAAAGAAATGGCATTAGTTTGAAAAAAATTATTTCATTCCAAAAAACAAAATTCGTTGAAAAAAGACCAAAAAATCCTACGTACTTCACTAGAGAATAGTATTTTTAAGCTCCACACAAAATTTCAGCCCAATCGGTTAAAAATTGTACGAGTTAGTTGGTCGCCCGATGGGAGCACAGGATTTTACTATCATCCTGGACTACACCGCCATTTAAAAAATTTCACATCATTAAAAAATTTAACATTAGCCTATTCTGTTACCTATTAATATACTTAATTAAACTAAACAAACACCAAAAGAAAATAATATTTCTTCTTTGTTTTATACGCTAATGAAAATGACGCTCGATTTCGTGGTTTACAAGGTGATATTACCCCTTAAGTCTTATTACAAAAAAAAAAAAATATTTTTGACATTTACTATGAGACAAGAGAACAATATACGGATGATAGTTTTGTGTGTCGAGCTTTCGATTCATGTTGTTTTTGTTATTACTGATGTGCAGTGTTCGCAGTCTATATAGTTTAGACGTATGTATGTCGTTCAGTCTGGAGAACCTTGACATCTTCGAAGTCCGGAGTATGGCAACATTCAATTGCATGGCTGGCTAATGCAATTTTTCCAGGGTTGTTGGATTTGATGTCCGACTTGTGGTTGGACATGCGTTGGCGGAGAAATTGTTTTGTTGTGCCAATGTAGCACAAATTGCATTGTTCATTAGGTTTTCCTTTGCAGTTAATCTTGTAGATGGCATCTGTGGCTTTATATTTTTCTGTTTTGTTTTTAAGTTTTGTGAAGATATGGCTGAGTGTCATGTTGGGCCTATAAGCCATAAGTACATTTTTGGTTTTGTTGATGACATTTTTTTTGAAATTTTCCGTTAAGCCAGGTACAAAAATAATGCTGTTGCAGTAGCCAGTCGGAAGATCATCTTTTTTGGTTTTAGGAGTTTTGTTCATATGTTTGAAGAGAAGGCTGCGTATTAGGGTAGAAGGGAACCCGTTGTCTCTCAACATTTTAATAATTTTTTCTTCGTTTGTTCTGTGAAAACTAGTGTCACTTAGCGTGAAAATCTTACTTATTAAGTTGGAAGCTGTATTTAAAATTATGTGCTTCGGATGGTTGGAACGAAAATTGATTACTGATGCCGTGTCTTTTTGGTGCCAATTGAACATAAGAAAATTGTTTTGCCGCCGAATTTTTACATCAAGAAAAGCTATTTTACAAATTGTCTCCATTTCAATTGTGAATTGTATCTTAGGATGTAAACCGTTTTTTCAAAGCACTCTTCAAGTAAATAGTCAGTAAATAATTCTATTGAATTTATTGAAAAAGCGAAACTTGTAAAATTTCAAAATAATGATGTTTTAGTTTCATACGATGTTGTTTCACTTTTTACCAACATTCCTACACTGTTAGCTATAACTATGTATTATTAAAAAATAAAACTTAGCCAAAGCAAGTTCCTTGAAAATCTTGATTTTTGTCTCAAGGATAACAATTATTTACAATGTATAAAGACGACATTTATAAACAAATTTTCGGAATGCCCATGTGTAATCCACTATCACCTACAGACTTAGTACTCGACTACGATACCTTGCCATATTATTAGGCCCAAGGGAAAAAATACAATTTTTGGTTCTTGTTGCTGAACTTTTAAAGTTTTTGTCGAAATATCTCGAATTCTCTCTCATTTACTTACACTTATCATGTAGATACGGATTGACTAAAAAAAGTTAAAGAATTGATCCTTTTTCATAAAAAATTACGTACAAAAGGGGAAAAGCTCCAAAAGACATTTTCTATGAAATTCATGCCTAGAAAATTACCAGACCAGCGTATAAAACAAAGAAGAAATATTATTTTCTTTTGGTGTTTGTTTAGTTTAATAAAGTATATTAATGGGTAACCGAATAGGCTAATGTTAAATTTTTTAATGATGTGAAATTTTTTAAATGGCGGTGTAGTTCATGGTGATAGTAAAATCCTGTGCTACCATCGGGCGACCAACTAACTCCTACAGTTTTTTACCGATTTTGCTGAAATTTTTTGAAATATTAAAATTTAACGATTTTATGGTCTTTTTTTCAACGAATTTTGTATTTGGAATGAAATAATTTTTTCAAACTAATGCAATTTCTTTAAAAATTAATATTTCAAAAAAATCCTACGTACTTCACTAGAGAATAGTATTTTTAAGCTCCACACAAAATTTCAGCCCAATCGGTACAAAACTGTAGAAGTTAGTTGGTCGCCCGATGGGAGCACAGGATTTTACTATCATCCTGAACTACACCGCCATTTAAAAAATTTCACATCATTAAGGGGTTATATCTAGTTGTAAGTGCAAAAAAAACCTTCTTTTTTGTGAAGAGGCATTTAATTATATAAACATAAAGAATACATATCTATATAGAAAATTTAATGTATTAAAAGAATTCGCTGTGTATTTAAAAAAATATTGGGTTCTGTTATTTTTGTAGTAGATCTCCTAGACGACCTCCAAAAAAAAGGTGTCTGGCGGTGAGCAAAATTTCTCCGAAACGGCTGGAGTAATCGGCTTGAAATTTTTACACAATTTTCTTAGATACTTTTGTCAGGTAATGAACGAAGGAAACAGGTTTTTCACAATAATTCGATTTTTTAAGCCACTTTAAAGTGTAAATTTTCGTGAAAAAAACGATTTTTTTCTTTGGGAAACCGCCATTTTGTCGAAAATCAAAATTTTGACTATTCCTTCGTTCATTACCTGTCTTCGACTATCTTAAAATGAATCTTTTGGTTTTTTTAATTTTAACCATTTTCTTGGAGGTCGTCTAGGAGATCTACTACAAAAATAACGGTACCCAATATTTTTTTAAATACACAGCGAATTCTTTTAATACATTAAATTTGCTATATAGATATGTATTCTTTATGTTTATATAATTAAATGCATCTTCACAAAAAATCCACAAAAAAGAAGGTTTTTTTGCACTTACAACTAGATATAACCCCTTAAAAAATTTAACATTAGCCTATTCTGTTACCTATTAATATACTAAATTATACTAAACAAACACCAAAAGAAAATAATATTTCTTCTTTGTTTTATACGCTGATGAATATAACGCTCGATTTCATGATTTACAAGGTGTTATTACCCCTTAAGTTAAAAAAGTGCGAAAAACTTTCATTTTAGAAATTTTAGGGTACATGTGCTATTTATTTTGTCGCCACTGTAGATACGGATTGACTTAAAAAAAAGTTGGGAACATACTGTGAATAATCGAAAAAAGTGGAGAAGATTAAAATCTTGTATTCCTTTGGCTTTTTTGATTAATCTTCCTGATGCCGTGTCTTTTTGGTGCCAATTGAACATAAGAAAATTGTTTTGCCGCCGAATTTTTACATCAAGAAAAGCTATTTTACAAATTGTCTCCATTTCGATTGTGAATTGTATCTTAGGATGAAAACCGTTTTTTTCAAAGAACTCTTCAAGTAAATAGTCAGTAAATAATTCTTTTGAACTTATTGAAAAAGCGAAACTTGTGAAATTTCAAAATAATGATGTTTTATTTTCATACGATGTTGTTTCACTTTTTACCAACATTCCTACAATGTTAGCTGTAGCTATGTATTATTAAAAAACAAAACTTAGCCAAAGCAAGTTCCTTGAAAATCTTGATTTTTGTCTCAAGGATAACAATTATTTACAATGTATGCCCAATGCCCATGGGTAATCCACTATCACCTAATCGAAAAAAAAAATTTTATGTTGCTGAATTTTTAAAGTTTTATGTACAGTACCTACACTAAGGTGCAAAACTGTCCCAAGCAATAGGTATTTTGCTTTGACATTTTATATTATTTTTGTGTAAGCGTTTTGGGAATTAAGACTTTTATAATCTTAAAGGTCACCAAAAAGACAATTACTAATAACAAACAGCTAACCGTTATCTGCAAAGTTCGATGAAAAAAGACAGGATTTCATTGGGACAGTTTTGCAACGACTGAGAAAAGACGAATGTTTTGGTTTACTACTGCTTACTACTTCACTAAAACTAGTTGCTCACCTTCAGATTTAGTTTATATTTACTCTATGTAAACTAAACTTCCATTTTCAGCTGATTTATTAAATTAAATTTAAATAATTGTATAAATGAAACCATTTACAAAATCGTAAACAAAACCATACTATATAAATTAAAAGAAAGAGATTCCGCTAGAAAAATTGCACGAATATTACAGTAAAACAAGAGCTCTGTGCTGAGAATAAGATAGACATTTTAAAATGAGCTGAAAAAGAATATTGGAGGAAGACTTAGGGTATTGAGCTCTGCAGATACTCGACGATTTATCAGATAACTTGGTACAGAGTATGCAACTTTGGTTTCAAATGCATCAGGACTAGTTCGCAGAGACACTGGCGAGACATTAAGCAAGTAGACAGTTCAACGAGCCCACATTCTGCTGATTTTAGAGTCTTGGAAAAAGAAAAAGCCTTCGCTTTCGAAGAAAAATATTAAAGCTCGACTTGGGTTCGTGAAGAAGTATGTGTAGTGAACAGATAATGATTGGATTCGTGTCATTTGGTCAGATAAGACATATTAATAGATATTCTACACATGGAAGGAAATGGAACTGTCCACAGTTCATATCTCTTTACAAACTCAAGTCAAGTTTTAATATTTTTCTTCGAAAGCAAAGGCCTTTCTTTTCTACAAGACTCTAAAATCAGCAGAATGTGGGCTCGTTGAACTGTCTACTTGCTTAATGTCTCGCCAGTGTCTCTGCGAACTAGTCCTGATGCATTTGAAACCAAAGTTGCATACTCTGTACCAAGTTATCTGATAAATCGTCGAGTATCTGCAGAGCTCAATACCCTAAGTTTTCCTCCAATATTCTTTTTCAGCTCATTTTAAAATGTCTATCTTATTCTCAGCACAGAGCTCTTGTTTTACTGTAATATTCGTGCAATTTTTCTAGCGGAATCTCTTTCTTTTAATTTATATAGTATGGTTTTGTTTACGATTTTGTAAATGGTTTCATTTATACAATTATTTAAATTTAATTTAATAAATCAGCTGAAAATGGAAGTTTAGTTTACATAGAGTAAATATAAACTAAATCTGATGGTGAGCAACCAGTTTTAGTGAAGTAGTAAGCAGTAGTAAACCAAAACATTCGTCTTTTCTCAGTCGTTGCAAAACTGTCCCAATGAAATCCTGTCTTTTTTCATCGAACTTTGCAGATAACGGTTAGCTGTTTGTTATTAGTAATTGTCTTTTTGGTGACCTTTAAGATTATAAAAGTCTTAATTCCCAAAACGCTTACACAAAAATAATATAAAATGTCAAAGCAAAATACCTATTGCTTGGGACAGTTTTGCACTTTAGTGTATATTATTAGGCCCAAGGGAAAAAAAATACAATTTTTTGGTTTTTGTTGCTGAACTTGTAAAGTTTTTATTGAAATATTTCAAATTTTTTTTGTCTCATTTACTTACACTTATAATGTAGATACGGATTGACTTAAAATAGTTAAGAATTTATAAACTTTGATAAAATATAACGTGCAAAGAGAATAAGCTCCAAAAGACATTTTCTATGGAATTCTTGACTGGAAAATTTGCAGACTGGTCCAATACTTAAATTTTTGTATCGAGGAATAACGTGACATTCTTAACTTTATGGCAAAAGCCCCATCTTTCATCAATACAAAAGCTCTGATCGTTTTATTCACAGTATGTTTCCAACTTTTTTTTAAGTCAATCCGTATCTACGTGATAAGTGAAAGTAAATGAGACAGCAAAAAATTTGAGATGTTTCGACAAAAACTTTAAAAATTGAACATGAAAAATTGTATTTTTTTTTTTCGCTTGGGCCTAATAATATGGCAAGGTGCTGTATTTTTCTTATTTTTATTTCTTTTTTTAATTTTTGCCTTTAATGTAGATTATTTACAATTTTTGTTATATTTTTATGTAACGTAAGTTTCTAATATTGTTTAAAGTTGTTACACAATTATTAATAAATTATTCGTTTTTTAAAGTTCCCCTGAAGAAGACAGCAACCCCTGTCAAAACGTCGGGAAAAGCTAATGTTTACTTATTGTTTCATTGCTTCAACTATTGCGACCAAAAAAGCCAAAGGAAAACAAGATTTTAATCTTCTCCACTTTTTCGATTATTAACTCTAAATTGGTCAATAAATCATCTTAAAATAACTTTGTGATCTGATATATATAGGTATCTGAGCTAAAAAAAAAAACAGATAGTTTCTTTCACAGTTTCGTGATCTGCTCTGAGGTAAAAAAGAAAAACGTCAATTGTTTCATTGCAAAAAAATTGTTTCTTAAAAAAATAAAATTCACGACTGGGTCGCACGAACTTGCTCTTAGGGTTCAAGTTTCAAAAAATTTTTAAAATTAAAATTACTTTTTTCAAAGGAAAAGAACAACCTCTAAAATCAAATTGGTTTCATATAAGTATGCAATTTTGTTTCTTTTATTAAGAAGCATTTTTTGTCAGTACCTTTTTTCTTATCGGAGGTGGAAATGATGAGACATTTATTTATTTATTCAAATCTACGATAAATTACAATCAACAGATTTTGTTTAAGACTAAAATATTAATTCAAATTTTCAACAAAAATTGTTTTAAACAGAATTTTGCAACAAATTAATCAAAATAGATTTAAATTGATATCTTGACATACAAAGATCAAGTTCATTATAATAGAAATTTTTATTATTATTATTATTATTATTATTTATTAACAGAATAATTACAAATTTAAATTACAATGTTAATATTTATAAAGAGCACAAGCTGCAGGGACCAGCGGCTCTTACTTAAAAGCTAAATATAATTTTTAGAGAAAAAATAATGGAAAATTATAATACTAAGTTAAGTTATTCATAAAGTTATATAGGTATGTATTTAAATTATAAAGGTTTTTTTATTAATTTAACAAATTCATTAATAATAGAGATATTTTCAAAAGATGGAGATTTTAAAATTGATATAATGGAGTTGTTTTTAAATAAGTTGTTAATAGTCGATGGCGGCATTGTGCATTGTCATAGTCCAAGGAGGTGTAAAACACCTAGGACAAGGACGATGAAGGCGTTGCATATTGGGCAGTATGGAGGGTTTTCTTTCCGTAGTAGATGTTGGTGAGTGGAAGCTGTATGGCCTAATCGAAGTCTTACAAAGTTAGTAATCGAGGTCTTGGATGTTTTGGTTGGGTAAATAGGTTGGGAGCAGTCTGCGTTGATGCTGACGTAGTGGTGTGTGTAGGTTTGCCAGATGCTTTCTTTGTTTTTTTGTATTGTATTTTGTATAGTTTTAGTAAGATCTTTTCTGGTTAATGAATTAAAGAGATATGTTGGTGTTTTGTGGGCTGTACCCGCCGCTTTGTCGGCATATTCATTGCCTTTTATATCAGAATGGCCGGGGACCCACATTATTTTCAATTTTTTTGGTGAACAAATAAGAAGATTCCTTATTTGATTTACAATTGAGACGTTGTAGTTGATGTTTAGCACAGCGTTTATAACTGATATGCTGTCAGTTGCTATTATGTATTTCCCATGATTTGTACATGCATTTTTAGCAGCTTCTAGTATTGCCACTGCTTCAGCTGTGAAGATCGACGCTTGTTCGCAGAGTAGGCCCGTGCTTACAAGTGATCCGTTCTCACGAACAACAGCAAAAGAGACGCTTTCACATGTTTTGGAACCGTCGGTAAATAGAAGTGTCCATCCTTTAGCTTTGAAGTTTGTGGAGATGTCGTTATAAAGGGCACGGTAGATTTTGGTGTCAGTATTGCTTTTTTGATTTGAAGTCAAATCCAGGATAAAAGATGATAGCTTTATGAACCATGGAGGATGTGAGGGTATGGCAATGGTGCAGTGGATGTAGTACTTGACTGCTAACCTGAAGGTTGTGAGTTCGAGCCCTACCTCAGGCAGCATTCTTTTCTTAATCCCCCAGCTTGGAAGCCACCCGTGGGACTATATGAGATAATAATCATCTTATTCTCAATTCACTGTACCAACAAAAATTCTTTCCTATCTTTCTATTCCTTCTAACTAGTGCCGTGCAGTTGCATTTAAAAGACCTTAGGTCTTACAGGCATATAGTTAAATTATTATTATTATTATTATTGTATGTACTTTTTGTGATGTCTAAGTGGGAGGTTCAGTTCAACTGCAACGATTTTTTCGATTGCTGATGGTATTCTCTTGGTTGTGCTTCGTCGTATTGAAGTTTTAAAGTACTGTTCAGCAACAGACCCACTAGAAAAGGAGAGTTTAGCAAAACATTTACCTCTAGTTGTTGTGATTTGTTCTTGGATTGTAGGTAGGCCAGCTTCCGCGAGTATGTTCTTGATAGGAGTGGTAGGAAAAGCATTAATACTCCTCTTGGCAGCGTGATGATAGGTCGGTTTTATGATTTTGAGAGTGGACTTTGGACAACTGCCGTATATGCTTAAACCATAATCAATTTTACTAAGTAAAAGAGCTCGAACTACATTGCATAAAGTATTGATATGTGCACTACTTTTCTTACAAGCTAAATAACTAACTACATTTAACCTGTCAGCTAGGCTCTTTTTAAGTTCTATAACATGATCATTCCAAGAATATTTTTTATTTAAAGTAAGTCCTAAAATATTTAATTTGTCAACAGAGTTAATAGTTATGTTTCTTACTTTAAGTGTTATTAATTTTGGGCAAGAAAGTTTTCGACAAAAGTGTAAAATTTTACATTTTTCTAGTGATAGTCTGGCACCAGATGTATCAGACCATTCTAGAATTTCATTTAATAGATTAGTAAAAAGTAGTTTAGTTTTATCTAAATCATTGCACTTGCTAAGTACATAAAGGTCGTCAGCATAAATGCAATGATCCAGAAATTTGTGTTTGCTTAAAATATTTGATATCTCTTGAAAAGCGATCAGAAAGAGAACCACCGACAGAGGAGAACCTTGCGGGATTCCATTAAATAGTGGATATGTTAACGAGAATTGATTATTAGATTTGACACAAAATCTTCTGTTTGTTAAAAATGATTTAACATACCGCGTTATTTTAGGTCCAACATTCCATTTTTTAAGTTTATTTAGAACTAGGTGTATCCCGACCCTGTCAAAAGCTTTTTTCGAAATCAATAGACAGGATTGAAACATGATTTCGAGATGATAAAGCGTTTGATGTATAGTTGTCTATATGTAGAAGTGCGTCAATGCAGCCTTTTTCAGTTTTGAAAGCAACTTGGTTGGGACTTATTAGTTTCTTTTTTTCTGTAAACCATTGCAGCCGTTTGGCTATTATTTTTTCCATAACTTTAGAGAGGCAAGGGAGAAGTGAGATAGGACGATAGCCACTAACTGAGGTTATATCTTTTTTAGGTTTCGGTAATGGGATGACGCAAGCAACTTTCCAACTGAGAGGTATAACACCAGTAGAAAGAATATTGTTATATAAATTCAGTAACCTATATTTTATTTCAAGAGGTAGGTTTTTAAGCATCGGGTAGGACACTCTATCCCTGCTTGGAGTCTTACCTTTTAGGTTTTTTAAACAGATTTCAAGTTCTTGAATTTCAATTGGATTTTCAATATGCATCGCTGAAATGTCAGTTGTTGAAGTCTGTATGCTCCTATTGATACAGTCATTTTTTTCTATGCAGTAGTTAATTGGGAAGTTGGTGTCATTTGAATCTTCCGACCAAGTTTTAGCAAATACTTCGCAAATTTCAGGTGGATTCGAAATAGTGCCTTGTGGTGAAACTATGCATTTTATAATTTTTCCAGAGAAGTTCCCAGTTAAACAACGAATGTTGTACCATATTTTTGCTGTAGGTGTATTTCTGTTTATGGAAGAGGTTTTTGCATTGAGGCTGAAAGCTTTACTTATTTTGACTTGTCGCCGAAAAACGGCCTTTGATTTTTTATAACTTATTAGGTTATCTTTATTGCAGTTCTTTTTGAATTTTTTCCAAGCGGAGATTTTTATAAGTCGAAGTCTAGTTAGTTCTGATGTCCACCAAGGTACAGAGCGTTTTTGTAGCTTAGGTTGGGATTGGAGGATTGTCATATTCGCGGAGTACCTAATTGCACTCTGGAGAACTGCTGCTTCCTTGTTTGGGTCTAGTGTTATGGGCTTATTGGCAAGATATTCAGTTACATTAAAGCCGAATTTTGGCCAGTTTGCTTGATCTGTTTTGAATTTAGGAGTTTGAAGGTGTTGTGTATTGTGTGTTCCAAGATCTATAATCGTGAGTAGTGGAAAATGGTCACTACTGTGAAGTTCATCCAGGGTAAAACAAGATGTTTTAGAAAGCAAGGAGTTAGAACAGCAACTAATGTCGATATGAGTTAACGTGTTATGCGTTGAAAAATGCGTAGGGGCTCCGTCATTAAGGATTGAGAGGTTAGAGCAAAGAATAAAGTCTTCTATAATAGAGCCTCTGGTGTTAGTTTTGGGTGACCCCCATAAGACGTTCCATGCGTTTACATCGCCGACTAAAAGTACCGGAGTATTTATTTGGGACAAAATATCTGTAAGATCTTTTTTGTTGAAGTTTTGATCAGGCAGAATATATATAGAAACAATCGTAATTTTTATTTCGCATTGCACTTCAATAGCAATAACCAGAAGATTAGAATTAATTTGAATTTTTTTATAAGATATGTTGTTTTTTATAAGTACAGCAATTCCTTGTTTATTTGTAGTGTTATTGGGGGAGTTAAAAAAATAACCTATATACGTTTTTGGAACGATTTGCATCGTAGTACCAACTGCGCAGTGAGTTTCTTGTTTCTTGTGTGTTAAAATTGTGGTAAGTGGTATTATGTTGATGTTGACATTTTGGCCCCGCTGACCGCGTGTCGAGGTGCTGGGACCATCATCGTCGTCCGAGCATCTCGACACACGGTCAGCGGGGTTAGCATTTGCGGGTTGTTGTTTTTTAATTGGGTTCATTTTCATGATTATTATTAGAGGGTTGGGGAAGAAAATATTTTTTTTGTTCTAATAGAGTTTTGGTAATTGAAGAAATAGGTGATGATATAGTAGCATCATCTGAATCAGAGTCAGAGACGTTCATTTTTTCTGTTTAGTTGTTATTTTTAAGGGTAATTGAGTTTGTGTTTTCGTTGTTTTTATTTACGGTTGAAGCGGGTTTAGAGGTATAGTTATTAGAGGTTTTGTGGATTAAATTATTTGTGCTGTGTTTATCAGAAAGGTTATTTTGAACATTTGTTGATGATTTTGGTGGCAAATTTGATGTACTAAGGAGAGAAGAGGAAGATTGAGTTTTAAGAGAAGATGAAGAGGAGGATTGTACGTTAGAGTGAGAGGTAGATACGATTGTTTTGCGCTTTTCAAGTGAAATGGCATTATCTAAAGCAGAGATGTTACCTGTTTTTGCTTTTTGGTTTGAGGTTATAATATAAGCGTCTGGCTTCAGCCATACGCATAGGGATGTATTCCTTAACCTTTTCTCTATAAAAGCCCATTTCGACAGTTGGAGGTGGTTTATACAAATCAAAGGTGAAAAGCATCAGTCCCGTGGGACGCTGCTTACCTTCAATATTTTTCGTAAACTTGTATACTGCTGTAATTCCTTGTGTGGCCATTTCATCAACAATTTCTTTTTCTGGCACATTAATAAGTATCGGAGCGAACACGATTCCTTTACAGGAGTTAAGACGATCGTGATATTTCACCGCCTTAAATTTATCAGCAATTCTTTTGTTTTTAGTGAGAATTAGTATGCTTCCATCACGAAGCTGAGAAATACTTTCATATTCTTTACTTATCGCATCTATAGATTTTTTCAGTACAAAAACATTTATGCTTGAAAGAGGATTCTTTTCATCGTTCGAGGTCATTAAGACAAACTTAGGGTTTTTAGTTATGGTGCGGGTAGGGAGTTGAGGGAATTCTTCAGAAGGAGGTAATTGTTTAAATCGTTTATTTGGTGGAGAGGTGTTGGGGGGTGAGTAAAGGGGTTCATCCGGAGATAACCCCTTATACCTGTTCCCATGCATTTTAGCCCGTTGGGAGGGGCTCGGTAGGGGAGGGGTAAACACTATTCAGATAAGTATAGGTTAAATCACTGGTGAAAAAGAGAAAGGTAACAATTTTAAAAAAGCAGTATAACCGGTTTAGAGGAAGGTGATAATTAAAATTGAAAAGTCGGTAGCTAGAAAGATGTTTACGCAACGAGTGCTAGAAGGAGACTGATAATAGAAATTAAAATGGGAAAGCAATGGGAAATTGGCTCACGCTGTCCATAATTGGTTGAATGGGGAATTTCAAAAATTAACTGTCTTATCCACATTGGCGTACTAGGAGCATATATTTGAACTAAAGAGAGTAATTCTGAGCAGTCAATGTCATTACAAAGAATATCACGAATAAACATTACATTATACATCTTTCGTCTTGATTCAAGGGTCTGTATTCCAAGCATAAGACATCTGCTTTTATAATTCTGATCGGTATTACTATTAAAAGAAAACTGCCTGAAAGCAAACCTTAACCATCTACCGCATACTAACCCATATATGGTTTATCGATTTCATATCGATTTATTTCCGTTATATTGCACCAAATGTCAAAAAGAAAAAACTGTAATAAAACTATGTCTATTTTTTTATAATAAACCGGTTTTTATTATCAGTAAGAGAGTCCTGATTCTGAAATAAACTCATTGTTTCAAGAGCATGTGTAAAGTGCAAATCAGTGAATAAAAGTGTGTACTTTTCAAGTGTTTTTTTGTAATAAAGAAGTTAGTTGCATGCAATTAAAAATATGTTTCGTATGTATTTATTATACTTTTATATGTTTACGAAGTTCGTTTTTTGTTTTTATAATAATTTTTGTCTTTTTTTTTGACGTTTTTTCCAAAACACCATATATGGGTTATCATGCGTTGGTGACCTACATTACTGATTTTTGTGGGATTTAATATAAATTCGAAGACTTTCTATAGAAAAAATAAGTGTGTAAATGCTATAACTGGTGATGGCTTTCGAAATGATGACGATCTAGCTTCAGATTCTGGTCCTTTTTAACATCAAAAAAGCCATATCCGAGCAATTATGCAAATCTGTATAACCTACAATGTCACGGAAAAGAGAACGACCTTCAACTTTGGCAGGTGATCAAAGCAGAGATGGAACAAAACAAAGGTGAGGGAGTTATACAAGTCACGGAAGTCCATCCCCATCTTATCCCGAAACTTCAATTCACTCACAACATCAACCAAGGGCAAAAGTTGTTGAATTCAGTGCAAACTGGAAAAATCGACCATATCCCTGAATGGCAAAAAAAAGCCAATATGTAAAATTTGCGGAATGAAGACGTACACAATGTGTAAAAAATGGAATGTGTTCTTCTGCTACAATGATAAAAGAAAGTGTTTGAATAAATTCCATGAATAAGAAGAGTCCATTGTAATAAAAACATACTTTACAACACATACCTTGAATGCATACTAAACCATATACGGGTTATTAATTTTCTGCAAGCAATCGCCTTACTGCATACTAACCCATATATGGTTTATGTTTCTAAAAATGTATATACAGGGTGTCCCAAAAGTAATAGATCAAACGAAGTATGCTGATAGGGGATCTTAAGGGCTCTCAGAATTTGGTAACTTGTTCATCCCAAATCCTAACGGTTTTCGATTTAATGCAATTCTTGTGAAATTTCGAAAAATCCCTACTTTGCAACAGTATTTTGCTTCCTGCTGCCATTATTGATTTTTGTTTTTTACAATTCTTTTACTAAAACATTGACAAATAATTAGGAACAATTATTTAATCAAAATATTTTTTATTCCATATGCCATTTCGCTGCAAATTAACTAACAGTTTCAAGTTTTATAAAAAATCAATTTTTAACTTTTATTTGAGAGCAACACTGCATAAAAAATTTCTTCGGTTTGAGAATGGTTTACTATTTTAAAAAGTTGCCCTGTTATTGTAGTTTTCAAAAATGTATAAAAGTTTCCAAAGTTGCAGTTAGATCGCAAAATATTACAATTTGAATTCAACAAAACAGGGTTTTTCAGATGCAGAGTAGCATCAAAACCATATGATTTAAATTTTTTAATTAAAATTAGGTGATTGACTCTGCTAAAAGCTTAAACGAAGTCCGTATAAACCACATCCATTTGGGAACGCTTTTCTAATGCTTTAAAACACTGATTTGAAAAGCAAGACAAACTTGTAGTGGTTGAACGGCCGCTTAAGAAGCAATGTTGAATATAAGAAATATTCCTGCTTATTATACCACATAATTTTGTTTTTATTATTTTGTCCAGGAGCTTTGGTAGAATGGGGAGTTTACTTATCGGACAATAATTAACAATTTTTGTTTTGTCTCCAGACTTAAATACTGGAGTTATGTAAGATATTTTCCACTCTTCCAAAAAAATCCCACTAGAAAGCGACTGATTAAAAAGTGATTGAATGGGAACAGACAAAGAATAAAAACCATGTTTTAGAACAATCGGAAATATGCCATGAAAATCAGGTTCTTTTGAATCGTCAAGATTTTCTTTTCAAATTTACAAATCTCCAAAATAATGATGGATTTTGCTTTAAGTTGCCTTCCATTAAATTTGCATAATTACTAAAACAAAATTTAGCGAGGAATACATACTCTTTCCGAAGACGAGAATATAATAAGAAATCACCGTGACTTCTACTATTTTTAAAGGTCTTAAAAGCCTTACTTTTAGCATTTTTTAACTTACGCAGCACCACAGAGGATGAGAATTACTTTTATGTAAAGTGCGTGGAACACACGAAACCAACTCCGTTACAAAAATACTTAAAAAATGTTCAAAATTAGATTTTAAACTTTTATTAACACAAAATTGCCAATCAAAATTCAAAATTTTTTCATTTAATATGTTTAAGTTATTAGAGTTAAAAAGATACTTAAATTTATTTAACGTTTGAAAAGACTTATAATTTTCAAAATTAACATTTTGTATCGAAATGGAAATGGCAACATGGTGAATGGAATTTGAAAACAAGGGTATGCATTCTGATACATTAACATCGGTATCATCAATTGTAAACAATAAATCAAGCATTCTTTGCAATGAATTATGAATGAAATATACTTGGACTAAGTTTAAAGCAAAAAGCGAATCAACCAACTCAAATTCCTTTTCAGATGAAAGAACAATCGGCAACACCTTGTTTTCAACTTGCATCCACTTTATCCCACCCAAATTAAAATAGTTTTTTCAATGTTATTCAAATGAAAAATATACGTTAAAATAGGTGAATCAGGAGGAATGTAACACAAAAAAATGAATACTTTATATCTATTTGCTCCTTCTATACAAACGCAGATTTGTTCTATAGAGTCTTCTGATATCGAAGAGTTAGTATTGTTATAAATAGGATATGCAATAAGCGGACGACGAACTATAAGAAGAACACCTCTATAGCTTCCTTCACAATGGCGATCTCGTCGAAAAATCGAAAACTCCGATGCATTAAAAATCTCCTCATTCCTCAAATCGGTATAAAGCCAAGTTTCAACAAACGCATAAACATCATATTCAGACGAATCAACAAGGGAGGACAAGGTTTTAATTTTACCTCTTATTCCACCCATATTTTGAAAATACATAAGCAACCCAACCTTATTTACGAAGTTGGTTCTTCCCTTTTGCTGGGGCTTAAATCCTCGGGCCTTATTACAGACCCAATCTGAGCGTTTTTTGAATTTTCTCTACGAATAAACTCTCTCACAATGCAATTTTTTGGCCAGTTTGATCCATTTAATGCAACTTTGTAATTGTTTGATGGAATACCAACTTTGAACATTTTGCCACATTCATAGCTCATGGACGTAAGACAAAGTACAATCCTTAGATGGACCTATTAAAATTTGGAGAAAGATACAAAATAACAAAATCCAATAAAAGAACTGCTACTGATAAAAACCGCAGTAGATCGATTATGGTATGGCAGTATTTAACTTCTGGTGTGAGTACCTTGGTCTTCATTGAGGAAACAGTGGATGAGTATACATTTTATAGAACAACCTGCACCAGGTGATGGACTAAGATGGACCGTTTATCTTCCATAAAGGTAACGACCCTAAGCACAACTCGGTCTTCTTGATTGAAAAAAACCTCGGCCATTTTAACAGCGTATACAAGGGGGGTCATGAAAAACTTAAAACTAACATAAAACAATTAAACATATTATTTGGCAATGTTTTTTAATATATGGTTTTCGTTCATTAAGCATTTGTTTATAAAGTTTGTATGTACTATGCAACATTTATCTTTTATTGTAGGAACATTTGCAATGTCATGTAGACCAATCGTAGAAAAATGCCGAGGCAGGTTTAAAATAGTTTTGAGTATTTTGTTTTGACAGATTTGTATCTTTTTATAGTGACAATCTGCACAAGTATACCAACACGCTGAAGCATACAGCATAGCAAGGAGAAAAACTACTTTATACAGGGTGATTCAGGAGTAATGTGCCAAAATGCTAGAGCGTGTAGGTTAGGTCGAGACAAGAAAAAAAACGTATGGGAGGGGGGGTCTATTCCCCTTCGTTTAGCGGGGAGGGGCAATTTAAAAAAATTTACTTATTTTGGAAAAAAAATTATTAAAAATCAACGGTTATACTAACAATAACGTGTTATACCTTTTTGTAAAGCCAAAACCCTAGTCTTTTACAAAAGTTTCAAACAAAGCCATTTTATGGCACAGTTTTTGAAAAATTAATTTTTAAAATCAAAATTTTGAAAAAAAAATTGGAAAAAAAAATTTCAAACTAATTTTTTTCAAAATTTTATGTAATTAAGTACCAATTAAGTTTTTAAAATTCGATGCTCTTATTAATTTTTAAACAAAAATAGAAAACCAGATTCAAAAATATCTTGTCATTTTCGAAAAATTAACAAAAAACCAAAACTACTTTTTTCTAAAAAACCTCTTTATTTTCTATTTTTAAGTGGCTGAACTTTTTGATAAATTAATTTATGAAACATTAACAATTCGGCAATTATTTTTTAAACATTCAGACTTAAATAAGGATACAATAAAGTGATACAGTATTGGATTAACCCTGAACTGATCAAATTTTGTCATTGATAACACCTGTGAAAATTTACCTGAGAATTTTTCTTACTATGCCTGGGGGCTCGCCGCCCATCGATTCTAACTGTAAAGGCCTTAAGGCAATAAAATTGTTTTATTTTAATGAAAAACAATAAAATAATGTTTGCCCAAGCAGTTCATAATTAAAAAAAAGGACTTTTTAAATCAATCTTTGATTTTTAAAGGTTTCAAGAGAATCATTTTCTCCTAGATAACATTTGAATTCTTTTCCTTCGTATTTGCCTTTTCTTGTCATCGATTTATTTTTTGGATGTACATTATAATTTGTTTGTACGTTATTATTTGTTATTCAATTTTCATTAAGAAATTGCAAGACAATTAAATCTTTGAATTTTAAAAATCGGTTATTTATTGCCTGAGATATGGCCAATTGTTTATAATAAAAGATTAAAAGAGAGAGTGAGCTATAAACAATTTAATTGTCTTGCTAGACATCAATTATAATATTTACTCATTTTGTTTAAAATGACGCTTACCGATTTTGAGATAGTTCCTTTTGTTTATAAAATGTCAGGAATTTGCAAAAACTCACATTGCAGCTAGATTTCTCATCCCCAAAAACATATAAAAACAATCCCATATTGCGTTGATCTTAAAATCTATACTCAAAGCGGGTATAAGGTTTAAGCTCAGTAGGGGTATAGTTTTTTTCAAATTAACTTGAAAAATATGGGTCATATAGAAAAAATTATAGAAAATTGAATTTTCTACAAGTTTTACCTACATATATAATTTTTGTCAAAAACCAAAAATGACCGAGCTATTCACTAAAACGTGTTTTACCTTTAATCCAAGATGGTGGCTTTGGCTCAAGATCGATTTTCCCGAAAAACTGATTTTAAGCTCTACCGTCCTATGAAAAAAATTGCACGATCTAATTTTTTCCATTTGAAATGTTTAATTCGACTGGGCTATTTTTATAAAAAATTATTGAATTTAATCATAGCTAGTACAGTAAAAGACTTTGTCTTATTTGTACATATGTAATTTAATAAATAAATTGAAATTGGAATTTAATGTTGAAATGTGTAAATAAATCTGAATACTGGGGATCAATAAAATAATAAATAAATCAATAAAATTGCAAAGGCAATTTACACTTCTTTACATTAAAACTCAATCTTGCGGAATCCGCTGAGCTTAAAAAAAAATAATTAAAAATTTTTAAAAAATGTACAACAGTTGGAAATTTGTTAATTAATTGTTAAACCTATTACATTTTTAATTCAGAAATACAAAATTCGTATTAGGGATGCCAAACAACCACTTCTTATATCCAAGTCAAAAGATCGACAAATACGAGGTGGAAATGATGAGTTTGTGATACTGATTCCTGAACTTTGCAGAGCAACCGGACTTACAGACACTATGCGATCCAATTTCCAGTAAGTTTATAAACATTTAAATATTAACATAAATGGAGTAATACTTTTCATTTTCAGGCTAATGAGAGCCATGGCGGATCATACTCGAATGAATCCAGATCGTCGGATTGAACGATTGCGGGTTTTCAACCGAAGGCTTCTTGAAACAGAATCCAGTGTTAAAGTTTTATCCGACTGGAATATGAAATTAGATAGAAACATGGTAGAAATAAAAGGTCGCGTTTTGGAACCACAGAATATTGTCTTCTTCGACAAACGAAAGTAAAGCAGTTATGGAGAATTATGCGTTTAAATAATTTAATATTATATTATTTCTTCCAGAGTAACGGCAGGAGAACAAGCTGATTGGACAAGATCATTTCGAGACAATGCTATGTTTACAACACCTTCCCGTGGACTCGATCGTTGGGCAGTTGTTGCTCCGAATAGAAGTTCACGTGATGTTCGAAATTTCGTTGACAGTCTGATTCGTGCTGCATCAGGAATGCAATTCCAAATTCGCCGCCCCAGAGAGTAAGTATGTATTTATTGCTTGGTGTCCAGGGGGGTCATTCCGTAATTATCAAAACGATAGTCGAAAACGTGATCGTCTTTGATTTGCTCTCCGTAAAGGCCCCAACCCATAGAATCCGTTGGGTCCGTTCCGTCAATCGATCCGTTGAAGTTGACGGATGGGACAGAAAGGGATGACCCATAGAATACGTTTTATGACGGATTGCTTTTTAACAGCTCACTTCAATGTGTGTTTGATATTTTGGGTGTTTTCATAAACGTCGGAAATCTGCGTTAGTTCAATCGTCTTTCTGCTTTGCTGCATTAATGAAGACACCAATTCTGCAGAATGTTTGCAGGCCTGCGTTTTGGTACAATTTTCAGCAGTCACTGAGTGTTCATAAACGTCAGAAAAAAAAAGATAATAAATAACCACAGAATGAGTTTTGTTTAATAAGCAAAAAAATTAGAGATGCCGCGAACATTGATTGACGCTCCTCGGCCGAATACCGAATATTCGGCCAAGGACACTCAGAAAAAAACGTTGGTAATTTCAAAAATTTTATACATTCTTTCTAGAATAGATGTGGCTTAAAAAATTCCCAACAACATCGTATTGTAACGATGAATTACTGATCTACTTTTAAGATAAATGTCTGAACATACTACCTACTACTGCAAAGGTAGACATCTTAAATCGAATTACATATGAGGACTGTTCGCCAAGATCGAACGGCGAACCCATACAAGTGGTGGTCAACACATACTACAAAATTTCATATTTTGACAACATTTGCTAAAGTCTACCTTTCTTCTCCTGGGACAAGTGTTTACAGTAAAAGACTATTTTTCGGTGCAGGAATAGTCTACGAAGATAAACGTAATTGTTTACTACACAACAAATGCGGAACAAATAGTTTTCATTCACCACAACTGGCCTTTAGTAGATTATAAATACTAAAATTACAATTTTTTAATAAAACACACATTTTGGTATAATAATTTATGTCTTTTTTCTTCTCCATTTGGAATAGTTAAACTATTCGGCCGAATACCAGAAAAATAGGCCGAATACCGAATAGTAGCCGAATGTTCGCGGCATCTCTAAAAAAAATATTTACTTTTCAGTTCCCAAAAATATTGTTTTTAATAACACGAAAAATTTGTAAATCGTGTTACATTAGGGTGGCTCAGAAAGAAATACATACTTCTAAAAAAAATAATAAAAACACCGAGTGGTTCACATTTGAAACAATTTATCTATGGAAAAAATATTTTTAATTAGGGTGTTCAAGAAAGTGTTTTTTTTTTGCGTTTGAAAAAAAAAATGATTTTTTGTGCACAGAAAGTTTGTTAAGTGCGTTTTTTGCTATAGTAATATTAAATTCATGTCAAATTAAATAAATTGAATTTGGTTGAATTCCAAGCGTAAATGTAAAATATACCATTTTTCTGAGCGCCGTAATTCGAAAATACCTACTCCAATTTTTCATTATATTTCATAAACCATGCTTTACAAACTTTCTCTGCAGCAAAAATTTTTTTTTTTTCAATAATAAAAAGGAAAAAAAATTGAACCACCATAATGGAAAATTTGTTTGCCTTCCATAATTTGGTCAAAACAATATCCACGTTGATTTTTTTGGAATTCTTCAAGAACTGTAGAAGATAACATTTTTTAGAGCCACCCTAATACGAAAAAAATCAATATAAACTCAAAAAATACGATTTAAAAATTTTCTGTGACAGTTGGACTAAGTTAGTCGGATCGCAGATCTGACTTTATGAACACGACTAACGCAGGCCTAAGTTAGGCAGACGTTTATGAAACCACCCTTTATCGCTGAATGTGCACTAATAAAGTTCTGATGCAAAAAATTGTTAACTATTACCGTCGTTCCTTTTTTTAATAAAATAAAATGAGCGAATGCATTTCATGTAGGTACTTGCTCTTCAGTTAAAAACAGTTTTTAATAACAGATTATCAGTTTTAGGTATGATTTTGGCATTGTAAAATTGAACTTTACAACAGAATTTAGATATTTAATTAATATATATTATTATATATATCATTAAATGTTACTATATGAAACACTTTGATGCAGGCTCCAGGTCAATAAAAGATTTTTATATGGTTACAACGTTTCGAGCATGAATACACTTTTCATCATAGTCCAGTAATTTTAGGTTTTATCTGCGAAAAAATTCCTACTGGGCTCAATTTTGGTATAGACCTTCGTTACGGCGTTGTTATGAAGATGTGAAAAATCGACATTGATATCGCGTCCGCGTTAGAAGTTATAGAGGTCAAAAGGTCACGAAAATCAGTTTTTCGCATATATCTCGTGACCTGTTGCTCGGAGGTCAATAGAGGTCTATCGAAAATCTGTTCGTCATAAAATTATCTACAAATATTGCCTTTTGCATTTTTCTGTAAATCCTACCGATTTCGTTATAGAGCTGTTTCAAGCGTAGGCATAATACATGATACGTAATAATAGGTTTGTTTTATTTAAGAGTGAATAATTCAGTATTTGAATACTGAAAAATACATGTGTAATCTCTTTTGCTTTTTATTAATACGTTTTTATAAGTTTCACTTGTAATCGATATTCAAACTAACTTACTAACTAACTAAGTTACTTAGCTACTAACTAACTATTTAATAAAATCTTAGCAATTAATTTTGACCCTCAGGTCAAAATTACCTACCCTGAGACGTTTTGGTCTCAGGGTAAAAACATTTGAGGGTCAAAACACCCCAAATCAATCTTAACTACTTCTTAGAGTCATATCGAAACTTTGAACAAATTTATGTAGTTTGAATGACTACGTTATAATATAGTCCGAAATCGGATGGATTTACAGAAAAATGCAAAAGGCAATATTTGTAGATAATTTAATGACGAACAGATTTTCCATAGACCCCTATTGACCTCCGAGCAACAGGTCACGAGATATATGCGAAAAACTGATTTTCGTGACCTTTTGACCTCTATAACTTCTAACGCGGACGCGATATCAATGTCGATTTTTCACATCTTCATAACAACGCCGTAACGAAAGTCTATACCAATATCGAGCCCAGTAGGAATTTTTCCGCAGATTGGGGTAAAAAACGCCTAAAATTACTGGGCTATCAGACCTTTATTGAAAAATTATAAATTAATGTACATTATTACACATAAGTCAACAAAACTTACAACAACAAATAGTTGATTTGTATTTACAGCACAAACACACATTTCAATTTATTTAACAGCTGTTTGTGCTGTAAATACAAATCAACTATTTGCTGTTGTAAGTTTTGTTGACTAATGTATAATGTACATTAATTTATAATTTTTCAATAAAGGCCTGATGAAGAGTGTATTCATGCTCGAAACGTTGTAACCATATAAAAATCTTTTATTGACCTGGAGCCTGCATCAAAGTTTTTTAAATATATACTATTTGAAGAGGTCACTACAAAATTCCTATAATTAAATGTTACTTTTATTTCAATTTCTTCACAAATAAACAATGAAAGTTTACAATTCATAAAATCGGAGAAGAAAAGAACACAGTTCTTAGTCCTGAAACTTCCCGGTGTGCAGTCAGAAGCAGAAAATCGAACTGATCTATTGTTGACAGCCAATGTCAAAGGATACGACGGATGAAAAAGTAGAAAGTTGGGCTACTTCTTCCGTCGAAGCCGTCGGCTTCCGTCCGATCCATCGCTTATGAGTCGCTTCCCATAAGAACGTGTGCATTTTATCGAGCTGTCAGTTGAAAACTTCGACGGAACGGACGCAACGGATTCTATGGGTTGGGCCCTTAACCCAATCGCTATCGTCTCTTCTGTCATAATGAAATTGCATACTTGGGTGCTTACTAAAGTACAAATTGAGTTGGGTTGAGAAAAATAAAATGGCGTCTACCCAAAATGATTAAAAACCTTGCAGTTGGAATTTAAAAAAAAAAGAAAATTTGGTCTATTTAGAAATATAAACCGAAAGTGAAAAGTAAAAGTGCAGATGAAAAAAAAACAAATGTGAATATAAGATTGCATTTTTTGTAATTGTTTTAATCGTTCGGACTTATTTTTTAATGTACACAATTTTGGTTGTTGTTATTTACATAAATAGTTTCTAGGGTCCTTATTGCGAGTGTCGTTCAACTTTCGATGCGATAAAAGTCTATTGAATCGATAAATTTCTGTTTTGGTATTATGTATGTCTTTCGACATGTTTTTTTTTGTTTACAAATTTATTCAGGACGATACCTATTAAGCTATCGTCCAGTAATCGTCTGATCGTTTTCATAATGATAATCGAGTTACGGAAACCAAAAAAAAAAAAAAAGATAGTGTTTATTGAAGTTACGGAAATCAAACCATCGTCGAAACGATATCGTTTTTCGATAATCGAGTTACGGAATCACCCTCCAGTAAAATTAACCATGACAATTGTGTCATGGAATCTCAGGAGATTCTGAAAGCGTGAGGGGAATTTTTTTTCCAAAAATTTATATTTTGCTGCGGCCCCTGATGGGCCTATTGTGATTTCCACTTTTTAAAGTTCACAAAGAAATCCTGAGTTTAGAAAACTTAGTAGGTTTTTGGGTGAACTAGCGGCGATGTTTTCCGCCTCGAGATAATACCCTCCGAGGTGACGTCGACGTGTATTGATTAAGCAATTACAGTGACACAGTATGTATTCTGCTGTTTCTTCGTCTTCGTTACACATTCTGCAGTTATCGTCTTGTGTAATGCCAATGGTTTTGATGTGTTTTTTTTACTGAGCAGTGTCCAGTAAGGAAGGGTGTGGTGATGCGAATCTGACTCCTGGTGAGAGTGAGGAGTTGTTTCGTTCTGGCGTGGGAGATGTTTGGAATACATTTTTTGGCTTGTCTGTTATCTTCCGTATGAGTATGCGTAATGATTAGCCGTATCTCTTAGCCATTTATTTATGTAGTACTTTGCAGTACTTATTGGAATGCCACAGAATGGCAGGCGGGTTTGGGCCTAGTCAGTGGCGTAGGTAGGGGGAGGGATCAGGGGGATATATCCCCCCCATTGGGATCGATAATTGTGCAGTATAAACAGCCATGAATAAATAAGTTGAAGAAGCACACTTTGAAAAAAACGCTATGGATTTCGAGTTCTTGATTAGCTTAAAGGTTATAAATATGGTTTACCAACTTTCGTTGCCATTAAGTCGGTGTTTCAAAGAGTGAATTTAGACTTGGTCCAAGCAATGGAACTCGCTAAAGATTTAAGGGATCAACTAAAAATTAAACGGGCAGAAGACGACTCATTTTCGAAAGTTTTTTGTATATGGGAAAAATAGCTGAAATCCTTGACATAGGCGTTAAACATAAGAGAATAGTGAAGCGACAAAAGAATCGTTCGAACCCTTCGGTTCAAAGTACAGTAAAGAATATTTTCGTGTTACTGTTTTCAATCTTTTTCTCGATTTCTATGTAATGGGCCTTGGAGAAAAATGTACAAACTATGAAAACACACTAGAAGGGTTTCCGGTTCTTTCTAATGATTCTTCGTCTGAAATAGACAAAGAAGCTAAAAAATTTAATGAAACTGTTGTTTCATTAAATGGAAAAACCTTATTAATTCTTGATATTAATAAGGTTTCTTCATAAAACAGTTCAATAAGGAAATCTGTTGGTATTTAGGTGGTCCTGGTCATATTTTTCTCTGTGTGAAGAATTAAAAACTCAGAAAAGATATTTGATCAGAAGGAAAAATACTTCCTCTATAAACTCATTGAAAGCGCTCGAAAGCTGCACCGAAAAAAGTTGTCCTGGTATTTATATTTTATTAAAGATATTAGCTACACTGCTGGTTTCTACGTCAACTACCGAAAGAACTTTCTCCAATTTAAAGAGAGTAAAAACAATACAAAGAAGCATTTTTAAAACTTAAAAAAAAAATTTGCGAACTAGATCTATCCCCCCCCCCCCCCCTTAGCAAAAAGCTATCTACGCCACTGGGCCTAGTACCAAGCTCTCCGTACCTATGGGTCAATCCCCAAGTATCTTTCAAGCTGAGGTAAATGCCATTGTAAAATTTCCAGAAATAAACTTCGAATTAAATCACCGGAACAAAAATATTGCCATTATGTCTGATAGTCAAGCTCCCCTAAAAGCACTTAAATCCTACGAAATCAACTCCAAGCTAGTATTGGAGTTTATAGGAAAAATTAACGAACTTGGCAAAATAAACAAAGTCACTCCCCACTGGGTACCTGGGCACGTTGGAGTCCTGGGAAACGAGGAGGCGGACTCTTTAGCAAAAACGGGAGCAAATTCCCCTTTAATGGGACCCGAATCGTATTGCGGAATAGGAGAAAATGTTATTAAAAATAAAATAAAACTAGACGAGGAGAGCAGGAGAGCAAAAAACTGGGCAAAACTACCAAAACTGAGACAAGCGAAAATGCTTCTCGGGAACTGCAACCGAGAGCGTTTCAAATCATGTACCAGTCTAAGTCGGAACAATCTCAGATTAATCACTGGGCTCCTCACGGGCCACTGTAAGTTAAGAAGGCACCTACATATTTTGGGCTTAGTAAATAGTGCAACATGTAGATTCTGTAGCGAAAAAGAAGAAACACCAGATCACATCCTGGGTAGTTGCAATGCACTAATACACCAACGATTTAAACACATGGGTCGCTGCCAAGTCGAAGAGGACAAATTGCACTCTTTGAAAATACCCCAAATAATCCATTTCATGAAAGGAATAAGGTTAGAGGAGGAGCTATAAAATGAGGTACTAACTCATATAGCTTAAAAGGGAGGTACAATAGATCTTATAGGTCGCAGTACATCTTACACCCCAAATATCAATCAATCAAATCAACCAGGTATCCAAATGAGTTGAACTCTGTTTGTACTGGAAAGCTGGTGTAATAGTTGTGTACAGTCCATATACTAGCTTTGAGGTGACTTCATTGCTCCTAAGAACTATGAGTGCGGCCTTGCTGTCAGAGAGAATATGAATATTTTTGTTTGTCACAGCTCTGTTTAAGTTTTCTCTGAGGCAGAGTTCAATTGCGAATATCTCTGCTTGGAATACAGAATTGAATTTGTCCATGCTCTGGTGCAGATAGGTTTTGGTGTTCATCCCGAATACTCCGGCCCCAAAACCTTCATTTGTTTTGGAGCCATCTGTGTACCATACATGAGACTCGTTATTGAAGATGGGTCTGTTCTGTTCCCAGTCATGTCGTGAGGGGAATGTGACCTTATAGTTTTGGGTGAAGTTGTATCTGGGGAGACAATTGTCTACTAGAGATATTTTAAGTAATTAATTCAGAAAAAATATCGGGGGAATCATCTTGGAATTAAAGTAATCTTCTGCGATGAGCCTGTAGCCGTTGACCATGGCTTCTTTCTTTAGTAGGAGATGTAGTGGTGCTAGGTCCGTGATAACTTCTAACGCTGCTGTGGGGGCTGTTCTCATTGCTCCTGTAATATTGATACAAGCTAGTCTTTCTAGTTTATTGAGCTTGGCTTGTACTGTTTTTTGTTTTGTTTTGTGCCACCAGACCGCTGCAGTGTATGTTATTATTGGTCTGGCAATGGCTGTATAGAGCCAGCGAGAGATTTTGGGGTTGGCACCCCAGTTTTTACCAGTTAGTCATTTGCTGGTCCATAAGGCGGTCCTGGCTTTGTCAATGGTTTTCTTTATATGAGAGTTCCAGTTGAGTTTATCGTCTAGGGTAACCACTAGATATTTGACTTCCTTTGAGAATTCGATCGCTTCGCCGAAGAGAGTAGGTTTTATAAACCTGTGTTTGTTTCTTTTTCTGGTGAAGGCGACTATGGTGCTTTTTTTAGGATTGACGTTAAGTCCAACTTTTAAGCATCAGTTTGCGACGAGATTTAGAGCTCTTTGTAGAAGATTCGAGATCGTGTCTTCGAATTTACCTTATATGCCCTGAACATAAAATCCTGCATTGCTAAGGATTAGTTCATTAACTACAATGGACCACAGAAGTGGGGAGAGAACCCCGTCTTGAGGCCATCCTTTTGCAGTTGTGATTCTGATCTTGTCATTGCCCAGTGTGGCATTAATTTTCCTGTAACTAAGCATATGTTGAATCCATCTGCATGTGGTAGGATCTACCCCTGTGCTGAGGATGCAGCGTTGTATTTGAGCATAATCAGTGTTATCGAAAGCACCCTCAATGTCTCGAAAGCAACCTATCGCAGTCTCTTTGTCGTTAATGGATTTATCAATCCGCATTGTTAATTCCTGAAGAGCAAGCGTGATTGATTTTCCTGGCTGGTAGGCATATTGGTTGTTGTGAAGAGGTGTTGTTCTCAGTGGCTCGTCTCTGGGGCCCTATTTTGTAAAGCGATTAGGTTTCAACGTTACTCGTTAATGCGTACGACTGTCATTTACCTATCGTTTGACCTTCGTCCTCGTTTGCCTTTTTTAGAAAAGAAAAATATACAAAACTTCGAAGCCAATTTTATTTCCACTGATTGCAATGAACATACAAAATATAAACATACTAAAATATTAAAACGAATAAGCAAATTTCTTGTTATTATTGGAGCAGCCCAACACAAAAAAAAACCATAAAATACACCATTGATCTCAATCTTCATGGCCAATTGGCAGTGGCAGAGATAAAGTTCTCGGAAAGAAGATTTTCTTCTTTAAACTCATAAAATAAATAGTCGAAGTCACAAATTATGTCCATAACTTAAATTTTATTATTTATAAGAAATATTATTAAATAGCACAAGAAAAGTTAAAAGAAATTTTTTTTGCCACTGAAGATTTTGTTTACCCACTTATTTTTTGACAGCTTTTCATTGGCGTGAAGTTGGTACGCTTGAAAAAAAAATTGTTTTTTCATTTTTATCTGGCAATATTTTCAACCATGCATTATCGTTGTACTAAATCGCTCTATGTCGTGACTATCGTTGTCCTGGGTATCGTTGTTTTGCCTTTCGTTTCGTAATACGAAATAGGGCCCCTGATATGCCTGCCTAGTATCTTTTCCATTGTTTTCAAAAAGAATGAGGTAAGACTAATTGGTCTGAAAGATTTAGCTTGGTCAGTTGGTCGTCGTCCTGATTTAGGAATGAACTTGACCGTTACTTCTTTCCAGCTTGTTCTAAATATGTTTATTAGCATAGGTGTAACTAACTCACTTCCTTTCTGAAGGAGTGCTGGAAAGATACCATCTACCATTGGCCATTTTATGTTTCCCTCATAGAACAGTTCCCTTGCTCTTTTCCAGTCCTCTCTGTTTGGTCTGGTAAGCCTGAACTGCTGAGAAGAACTAGGTAGATCAGCGAGTATGACTATAGAGTTTGGAAAGTGAAAGTCCGTTAGGATTTGTAACGTATCTGGACCATTTTCCGCACACGTGCTATCTGTGTTTTGTAAGAGACCAATATCGGGATCGGGTCAAAATTCTGGCTTCAAAATTCTGCTTTTTTAACGAAAATTCTGTTTTTCAAAATTCTGCTTTTTTTCTATTCTGCTTTTCAAAATTCTGCCAGTATTAACCCTAAACAAAGAAAATTCTGTTTTTTTTATAGCATATGCGCTGACTAAAGAAAAATACACCGCATTAATGTAATTCAACATTGGTACTTTCCTAAATTTTTTTGTTTAAGTGTCGCAAATATTTTTTAAAATGCATAGACTGACTTTCTTTCAAATAAATTCTATAACTTATTGAAACCGATGTTGTTTGATACAAAATATTCCTTTTCTTATTCAAATTTTTGAATATTCATCTTTATTTGATAAATTAAAAAATTAAAAAAAGCGCGCGCTTTTTAACATTTTCCAAACCCTTTTTTAATTTTTTGCAGAAATTTGAAAAACAGAATTATGAAAAGCAGAATTTTGAAAAACAGAATTTTGAAAAACAGAATTTTGTAAAGCAGAATTTTGACCCCGATGCGAGCGCTGCTTTGTATATAGATAGATCATTGCAGAACTTTTTCTATGATTCTCTTTTGGCTCTTCTAATCTCTGTATTGTACTTGGTTAGTGAGGTGTGCAGCTGGATGATAGCTGCTACCATGTCCTTGTTGATGTGCTGTGGAATAGGAATGGTTGTTATAGATTTATTTATCATTATGCAAGCTCTAGGTCTACCTTCACTACTAGAATCATAAATAAGCTCACCTGATAGGCCTTCTATCTGGTCTTTCACTATGTAAGGTTCCTGGATAAATGCTATATCGAGGTGTTCCTTATTAAGTCTGTGGCTTAGTTCTGCCGAGGCAGCCTTCGCGTGTTGTTATTTGGATACACCTCAATCCCATGGTTATTGTTGATCGGGTTTACTGGCAGGAGCGCCGGTCTGACGTCTTCAGACGTCTTAGACTTCCTGGGGTTGGTAACCTTTACCATTGACCCACTGATTACAGGAGCATCTTTGTTGGCTTCCTGTAGTGTTACAAGGCCCTTTGAGCTATCGCCCTTGTTGTTCTCTTGTGTGCTGGTGGTTTCCTGCCTTGAACTTTCCTTGATCCTAATTTGGATCTGAGAGAAGTTCAAGAACAGTTTGGACTTCAGAATAGATTCCTTGGATTTGTCGACGGAGAAAGTGACGTGATATCCGCCGCTTTTTTCCTTGACGATCCTGAGGACTCTCCAGCCTTTAGTGTTAAAACCGGTGTTTTGTTCGCCAAGCCGATTTATAAATGGGTAATTCCATGAAAAAGTGGACACGAATTTTGAACAAATTATGCAGTTTTTTTTACTTTTTTTATTAGCAAATTAGTATTTACAAACGGTAACACTTTATGCAAGTTGCAAGATAAGATTCTTTGTTGTATTCCCTTATGGATAGAAATTAAATTCAAGGAGAATAAATAATCTTAAAGCATTTTTAAAGCATAAGCTGCCAACTACAGAAGAATTTCACATGAAAATGACGGAAAAACAAGCCCACAGAAAATTGGATGAATCTTATAGTGACCATGACAATATGCCCTCATGATTGCTAAAATAAATTAACATTGCAGCAAGCTTCGTTACACAATATTCGATTTAAAAAAAACTTGAGTGAAAATGCATCTTTTCTTTACTTTTGGAACCACAAATCGCAGGTAACATGAGTTACCAAAATAATGTAGCGTGAGTTACCTAAACATTTTAAAATTTTTCCTCGAAATATCGAATAAATGTTTGGTTTTGTCACTAATATTAAAAGTTTGTAATTTTTTATGTATGGAATCTTCATTTAAAACAAATTTAGATTCTTAATTTCGCAGAAAAACTTCATACTGTGGGACTCTTAAATCTCGTGTCCGATTTTTGTAACGTGAGTTACCATCATACTTTTATTTATCCCAAGCAAATACTAAAATTAAAGAAAATTTTTTTTGTTAATTATGAAAGTAATAGTTATGCTCCGTTCATGGATAGTAATTTCGTATCAATTTATATTAAAATTAACAAAAAAAAAATTATTTATGTATCGGAAATTTTTGTGAATGTAACGTGAGTTACCATGGAATTGCCCAAATATGTTCTTGGTGAGGGTATCATCTTTCGGGACATATGTGACGCCAACGTGTTGCTTGGGTATTAGGGTGGGTCAAAAACATCGAAATTCTTTTTTTTTGATTTTTTACTCCAAAAATTTGATTGCTAGACACCTAGAATATAAACACTAAATATGAGCTCTTTATATAAATGGGAAGGTCCTATTATTCGCAATTTTCCATTTTTACATCAAGCTTCTACTAAAAAAATTATTATTTTTTTATTAATTGACTTTTTGGCAAATTTCTTTGCATATTCTTATATGAAATTGAACGCTTTACCAAAAAGGCCTCATACACTTTTTTCGTTTATCTACCCGTTTAATAGATATTTGAGGTCCAAAAATCCAGAAAATCTTTAAAAATTATAATAATCAAAGGCGCAATTTGTATTCTTGTAGTAAATTGATTGCTTCACAAAAAAGGTCTTACTAACTTTTTTCATTAATCTAACTAGAGATGCCGCGAACATTCGGCCACTATTCGGTATTCGGCCTATTTTTCTAGTATTCGGTATTCGGCCGAATAGTTAAACTATTCGGCCGAATACCGAATACCAAATGGAGGAGAAACAAGACATAAATTACACGGTGTTACAAAAATGGGGTTTTAAAATATACGTGGGCGGAGACCTATCAGGTTTTGTAGAGCTAGTCGCACTGAATACGAAACGGTATTTCAAAATCCCCTAACACCCCCAAAATCTGGAGTTACGGGCAAAAAACGGTTTTTTGGAGCTTCACCCATTGAAAAAATTCTAGCTTTGACAATTTTTTACCCATTTTCTCATAAACTAGAAGACATAGAAACATATAGTTTTCACGGTTCGATAAGGAATCAATTAGGCAGTTTTCTGTGTGAGTAATTTTTTTTACTAAAATTCACAGTCTGGACAAAAATAGTATAAAATGAGTTTTAAAAATTTTTTTCGCCTATTTTTAACTTTGAAATCGATTATTTCACAAACTATTGGTTATATTATATTGATTTAAAAATTAAAATCAAATGTACAATTTTGCCTTTCGGAAATGGTATCATTTATTACTGTAAATGTTGCCGTTGTTTTTTAATAATTTTTTTTTAGAAAAGTGCCCCTCCCACCTAAACGGGGAGAGATAGACCCCCCTCCCAAAGAAAAAATGTTTGTATTGAGCTCCTCTACAAAAACCCGTTATCAAATCCTAGCGCCCAAGTTATCCTACTACGTGCCGAAACAACATTTTTGTTCTATACCTAAAAGTTCGAATTTCTGTATCTGGGTTGAAATCGAAATTTTTTTTTTCTAAGCCAATTTTGAAGTGATTTTCATTTATACCTTGATTAATTGGGAAATAGATATAGTTTTAGAATATATTTTTTAAATAGCATGTTGTTTTGAAAACATATACTTTAAATTGATGCCGAAGTTGGGCAAATGACAAAAAAAATTGAATTTTTGAACTTGGACAGCTTATAAATTCTAAGTGGTTTAACCGAGTTACATGTTTTATACATTGTTAGAAAGGTATATTTATCTTCTATCAGAAACTGTAAAAAAATCGAAAATGGGTAAAAAATTGTCGAAGCTAGAATTTTTTCAATGGGTGAAGGTCCAAAAAATCGTTTTTTGCCCGTAACTCCAGATTTTGGGGGTGTTAGGGGATTTTGAAATACCGTTTCGTATTCAGTGCGACTAGCTCTACAAAACCTGATAGGTCTCCGCCCGCGTATATTTTGAGTGTTACACCGTGTTATTATACCAAAATGTGTGTTTTATTAAGGGGTTATATCTAGTTGTAAGTGTAAAAAAACCTTTTTCGTGGATTTTTTGTGAAGTGGCATTTAATTATATATACATAAAGAATACATATCCATATAGCAAATTGAATGTATTAAAAGAATTCGCTGTGTATTTAAAAAAATATTGGGTTCCGTTATTTTTGTAGTAGATCTCCTAGACGACCTAAAAAAAAAGGTGTCTGGCGGTGAGCAAAATTTCTCCGAAACGGCTGGAGTAATCGGCTTGAAATTTTTACACAATTTTCTTAGATACTTTTGTCAGGTAATGAACGTAGGAAAAAGATTTTTGACAATAATTCGATTTTTTAAGCCACTTTAAAGTGTAAATTTTCGTGAAAAAACGATTTTTTGTCTTTGGGAAGCCGCCATATTGTCAAAAATCTAAATTTGGACTATTCCTTCGTTCATTACCTGCATTCGTCTATCCTGAAAATGAATCTTTTGTTTTTTTTAATTTTGAGTGACTTGGATCAGAGATATCTTGCTCACCGCCAGGCACCTTTTTTTGGAGGTCGTCTAGGAGATCTAATAAAAAAATAACGGAACCCAATATTTTTTTAAATACACAGCGAATTCTTTTAAAACATTACATTTGCTATATGGATATGTATTCTTTATGTATATATAATTAAATGCCACCTCACAAAAAATCCACAAAAAAGAAGTTTTTTTTGCACTTACAACTAGATAAAACCAGTGGTGGTACCACTTTACTTCAATTGAAGTTGATCTACTTCTTTTTTTCAAAAAAAAAAAAATAAATCTACTTCCTACTTCGCACCATCACGAAAATAACGAATTCTACTTCATTTTAAAATCTCTGTTACAATCTACTTCAAATTATCAAAATATAAGCCAATTCTACTTCTTTTTGCAGAAAACCAAATATTTGACTAAAAATTGTTATAAAATAATGTATTGAAATAATATTTATACCGAAAATATAGAGTTTGAAGGAATTCAATTTTTTGGTTTTAGTTGTTTTTACTAATTAAATTATTTAACTTAAATAAGTTAAAGAAAATATTTTTTTTTTTAAGATGGATTTTTATTAAAAAATTATATTTTGAGATCTACTTCGATTTTTCTCAATCTACTTCCATTTTTTCTTCAAATCTACTTCGACTTTTTTTCTGCAAGTGGTAACGCTGGATATAACCCCCTAAAAAATTATAATTTTAGTACTTATAATCTACTAAAGGCAAGTTGTGGTGAATGAAAACTATTTGTTCCGCATTTGTTGGTAGTAAACAATAACGTTTAGCTTCGTAAAATATTCCTGCTTCGAAAAATAGTCTTTCGTGGTAAACACTTGTCCCAGAAGAAGAAAGGTAGACTTTAGCAAATGTTGTCAAAATTGGAAATTTTGTAGTATGTGTTGACCACCACTTGTATGGGTTCGCTGTTCGATCTTGGCGAACAGTCCTCATATATAATTCGATTTTAGATGTCTACCTTCTTTGCAGCAGTAAGTAGTGTGTTCGGTATTCGGCCAAATCAATGTTCGCGGCATCTCTAAATCTAACCATTCTACAGATATTCGAGGTCAAAGTTAAAAAAAAAATATAAAAACATTTTTTACTTTTAAAAATTTTCCAATAATTTTTTTTTTTGTAGAAGCTTGATGTAAAAATGGAAAATTGCGAAGCGGAGGACCTTCCCATTAATATAAAGGGCTCAGTGGCAGCGCGTGAATAATTTAGATAGGTGTGCAATCCTTGAAAATTATAAGCTTAATTAAAAAATCAATTAATTAATAAAACTCTTACCATTTACTGTTTTCTCCAAATTAAAAAAAAAAAAAAACAACAATAAAAAATATCATTAGGTATATTTATTATAAAAAAAACTCCACGAAAACCGTAGCTAACAAAAACTAGATAAATTAAACTTCAACAAAAACTTATACAAAACATATAAATTATAGTTTTTTATTATATTAAATCGATTGTTCGATTTCTGTTGGTAAATTATTCAATCACATTTTGAATAAAATTAAATCTTTGGCAACAAAACAACAAAAAATATCATTCATTTTTATTACAAAAAAAGACCACTAAAAACGTAGGTAACAAAAACTAAATAAATTAAACTTCAACAAAAACTTAATACAAAACATATAAATTAAAGTTTTTTATATATTAAATCGATATTTTTCTTGATAAAATCTTCAATCTCAATTCTCAATAAAATTAAAGCTTTGGCACTTCCGTAAGGACATCAGGAATTCTCGTTCAATAGTAATGGAAGACAACGCAGAAAGCCGGTCTTCTCCCATAGTGCTTCTATTCGAAGTTTTTATTTTCTTTAAAGTTGAAAAACTTCTTTCTGTTGTTGCTGTGGTTGATGGAATTGTCATTATTAGATTGCAAAGTTTTAAGCCTTCCGAAAATGTTTGCTTTGCTTTAAATAAGCGGAAGTGATTAAATTTGCAATTTCCGTTGCATATTTTTTAGTATAACATTCAGAGCGATAAAGAACTTTTAATTTTTAAAAAATTTCCATAGATTTCCTTAAGGGGAATTATAAGCTCATGAGGGAACTTAGCACTATAAGCTGAAAATTTTTCGCTATTTAACAACTGTACAAATTTAATGTTTCTTAAATCTTTGTAGCGCGCACTTATTTCACATAAAACTTTTTCGAAAACATTTTCATATTAATACAGTAAAATAAGGAGAAAAAAGGGGTAAATCTCGGAATGAATGTTAGTAGAAATTTTTTTTGCTCAATATCTTCCTTTTGCCATTCTATAACATATCTCAAAAGTCTAGAAAAATCTGATGTCCGCTTGTCGCGATTTCAAGGTCAAATCGCGAAATGGAGATTTTCAAAACTAGCAAAAATGGGCTATGGTATTATATACACATATGATACATGATTTCAAGGTATTTTTTAATGCTGATTCCAAAAAATCTAAAATCAAGACTATCTGACGTCTCTGGAAAAAGTTATACCTGTTTTTCATCTGTCAACTCATATTATTATAACAGTTGCAAACTTACTGCCGAAAAACCCTTAAAAGTTATGGTAGATGAACCAAATTTTGCATGAAGATTTTAGAATCCATCATTATTAAAAATCAAAACAATCCATTAAAAAAATATATATACCTACGAAATAATGGTATTTTTTGATGGAGGGGCAAATTTTAGGATATGCACTAAAGAAGATTCTTGTTCATCTTAGGAATAAGTGCTAATAGGCTAATTTTTTCATTTTAATCTTTGTTTGGATATTCTTTAACTACCCTCAAAAATCTAAAAAAATCTCATGTCCGCAAGTCCTAATTTTCTTGGTTTGAAAATAAGGTGCAGATTTTAAAAAATTAATAAGAAAAGTTTAAATTTTTAAATGTATACCAACATAAGCGACATGATTTAAAGGTATTTTTAAACACTTATTCCAACAAGACTCACTAACAAGTCAACCTGACCATCCCTGAAAAGTAATGCACCTTATTCATGTTGATCTGACACAAATATCTGAAGTCTAGTTTTTTAATTTTTTAAAATCTGCAACTTATCTTCAAACCAAGAAAATTAGGACTTGCGGACATGAGATTTTTTTAGATTTTTGAGGGTAGTTAAAGAATATCCAAACAAAGATTAAAATGAAAAAATTAGCCTATTAGCACTTATTCCTAAAATGAACAAGAATCTTCTTAAGTGCATATCCTAAAATTTGCCCCTCCATCAAAAAATACCATTATTTCGTAGGTATATATATTTTTCGTAATGGATTGTTTTGATTTTTAATAATGATGGATTCTTAAATCTTCATGCAAAATTTGGTTCATCTATCATAACTTTTAAGGGTTTTTCGGCAGTAAAATTGCAACTGTTATAATAATATGAGTTGACAGATGAAAAACAGGTATAACTTTTTCCAGAGACGTCAGATTGTCTTGATTTTAGATTTTTTGGAATAAGCATTAAAAAATACCTTGAAATCATGTATCATATGTGTATATAATACCATAGCCCATTTTTGCTAGTTTTGAAAATCTCCATTTCGCGATTTGACCTTGAAATCGCGACAAGCGGATATGAGATTTTTCTAGACTTTTGAGATATGTTATAGAATGGCAAAAGGAAGATATTGAGCAAAAAAAATATCTACTAACATTCATTCCGAGGTTAAATCCTTATTTGACTGGATTATATACCTATTTGAAGAATTCTTTGTTTTCAGAACGTTTCACAGGCAAACCTCCGAATAAATCAAAAGTTTTCTGAAATTGAATCTCGAAGTCCTCGTTTCCACTCATTATTTTTTATGTATTCGGTACAGTTTGATATTTCTTTTATACAGTGTTCAATATCTAACGATTTTTGTTGAAGTAAATTATATAACACATCAGTTTGTGCAAATATAGAAGAAAACAAATTTAAAAAGAAAATAGTCTTAAACTCGCTTAAGAATTGTAAGTAACCGCGAGCATTAACCGTTGTATTTTCACCCCAACATTGTTCATTGTCTTCAATTATGTATTCGAACACAGCAATTAAGTTCAGTCTTTCTTTTTCAATTAAATTTAGTAACCGGAAGTTAAAAGACCACTTCATATTACAAACTGATGAGATTTTTTTGTTAAGCGTTTCTTTTAATAAAGTATCTCTCTTTGCTGATGTTGAAAAAAAAGATGCTAAACTACTCAAAGTTCCAAAAAACTGTTTTGTTTCTTTCACACTTTGAACTGATTTAGAAAGCACTAGGTTTAACACATGAGCATTACAGTGGATAAAGAGAGCAGAACTTTTTATCTGAGCCTGCACTCCATTAATTGAACCAGACATTACAGGTGCACCATCATAAGTCTGAGCAACAAGTTTAGCACCAATGTCGAGTTCGTTAATTACATGTAAAACTACTTTAGTAATTCCATCAGCACTTTGGTCATTACTTACATCAAAAAATTTATAAAAACGTTCCTCACATTCTCCGTTTTCCCTTACAAAGCGAATTATTGACGAAAGTTGTACTTTTCGCGAGATGTCTGTGGTTTCGTCAAATTGCACTGCAACAAACTCGGTTTGTTGAATCTCTCTTCTAATCTCCCTTAACAACACATTGCTTATAGTAGGAGATCCGGCCATAGGACGACCTACCCTCATCGTTATACCAGTTGAGAGTTATATTTTCTGAAAGGTAGTGTCTAAGGAAATAAATTGCACATGGGTTGCCAAGCGATATCCTGTCAAGGCATAGGGTTGCCAGGCCTTAAAGTTTATTTTTCCCTATTTTAGAATACGCCACCCTGCTTATATGGCAACCCAAAGAGTTATAAAACAAATATTATGTCATAGGAAATCTAATTTGAAAATTTTAATTTTCAGGATTTTTTAAAATTTGAAGTTTGAGTAGGGTAAACAAAGGTAAATTTAGAAAATGGGCAAAAATCTATTTTCTAAACAAAACGTAATAGAAATAAAATTGAAATTGGATTCGATAGATATTATAAAAACATAAAAGCCACACATACAAATACAAAATGTAAAAAATCTACAACTCGAGATATAGTCTTTTTTAAGTCATGACAATCCAATTCGATATTTGAGAAATAATTCACCAAAAATCAGAATGAAAGATTTTTTAAATAATTGTTATTTGATAAGTTAGAATAAAATAACTTGACACGTATCTGTCAAATTTTTAATTTAATTTACCGTTTTTGCGGGGGGATTTTTTGAAAAAGTCCTTATTTTCGTATTTCAATATGTTAAAGGAAAAAATCCCGTCATAGGACGACCTATCCACGTCATTATACCAGTTGAAAGCTATATTTTCCTAAGGGTAGTGTCTAAAGAAACAGTTTGCACATGGGTTGCCTAGCGATATCCTGTCAAGGCATAGGGTTGCCAGGCCTTAAAGTTTATTTTTCCTTATTTTTGAATACGCGACCCTGCTTATACCCAAAGCCAAAGAGTTATAAAAAAAATATTATGTCACAGGAAATTTTATTTGAAAATTTTAATTTTCAGGATTTTTTAAAATTTGAAGTTTGAGTAGGGTAAACAAAGGTGAGTTTAGAAAATGGGCAAAAATCGCGTATACTCCTTTCCACTTTTTTTGTATATAGACTTTAAGTGTTCTAAATTCGTTTTCACTTTCACTCATCTTGATATTATTGATATCACTTTTAAATTAATTTAATAAAAACAAAAAACATCCGCATACCCGAAACTGTGACCACTTCATTTCATTTTCACATTTTTCCTATGAAATTTGGTGTTAATGTATTCTATCTAAAACAGAATAAAAACCTACATCGCCGACTGTCGTGCATTGCTTCTTTTCGCACGAGCTTGGAAGTAACTCATTCTATTTTTCATCTTCATAGCCCAGTCGGGATGTACAAAAAATTAAGCTCAAATGGAAAAAATTATATCGTGCAATTTTTTTTCATAGGACGGTAGAGGGGATCACTGAGAGCTTAAAACCAGTTTTTCGGGAAAATCGACCTTGTGCTTAACCCTCTATGACCCATGAGTTCAGAATTAAAAAAGAATTGCAGAATTATATAGTGACATGCATTTAAAAAAATACGTAAGTTATATTTTTTTGAAATCATAATAATTTATTCAGTTATCTTATAACTTTAATAACTTTAAACGAGCTAAAATTGTTTATATATATATATATAAATATATATAAAATTGGGATCTCGGAAACGGCTCTAACGATTTCGATGAAATTTTCAGGGTTTGTTCATCTAAGCGAGTAAAAAGTTTGGAAGTATTTTTGGAAAAATCCGCCCACTGCCACGCCCACTTTTTTTAACATATAAGTTTTTTCGGGAACGGCTCTAACGATTTCGATGAAATTTTCAGGGTTTGTTTATATAAGCGAGTAAATAGTTTTGGAAGTTTTTTTTTTAATTATCCGCCCACTGCCACGCCCACTTTTTTAACATATAAGTTTTTTCGGAAATGGCTCTAATGATTTCGACGAAGTTTTCAGGGTTTGTTCATCCAAGAAAGTAAAAAGTTTTGGAAGTTTTTTTTTTTGGAAAAATCTGCCCACTGCCAAGCGCACTTTTTTAACATTTAAGTTTTTTTTCGGAAACGTCTCTAACGATTTCGATGACATTTTAAGGGTTTGTTTATCTAAGGGAGTTAAAAGTTTTGTAAGTATTTTTGGAAAAATCCGCCCACTGCCATGCCCACTTTTTTACCATAGAATTTTTTTTAAACTTTAAAGATTTCGATGAAATTTTGAGGTCCCCTAGACATTTTGGAAGTATTTTCTCTTATATTAGTTTTGTTTTCGCAGAGAGAGATTCAACGACTTCAATAAAATTTTGAGGGATGGTTCCATGTTTTACGCATTTTTCTTTTTCTTTTTGTTACAATAACTAAACAAAATTTTTTAGATCATGACTTTTTTGATCATGTATTGATCATTTATTCAGTTGGTTGGTTTTTGTTCTGAAAAACCCTGTTTTGTTGAATTCAAATTGTAATATTTTGTGATCTAACTGCAACTTAGGAAACTTTTATACTTTTTTGAAAACTACAATAACAGGGCACCTTTTTAAAATAATAAACCATTTTCACAGCGTAAAATTTTTTTTGCGGTGTTGGTCGCAAATAAAAGTTAGAAATAGATTTTTTATAAAACTTGAAACTGTTAGTTAACTTGCAGCGAAATATGGCGTATGGAATAAAAAATATTTTGATTAATTAATTGTTCCTAATTATTGGCAATGTTTTCGTAAAAGAATTAAAAAAAAAAAAACAAATATCAATAATGGGCGCAGGAAGCAAAATACTGTTGTCAAGTAAGGATTTTTCGAAATTTCACAAGAATTGCATTAAATTGAAACCCGTAAGGATTTGGGAGGAACAAGGTTCCAATCAGCATATTTCGTTTGATCCATTACTTTTGGGACACCCTATATAAGTAAAAAAAAGAAAGGAGTAAAGCATCCACTGATACTAGTTCATACTAGCTAGTTCACCCAAAAACATACTAAGTTTTCTAAACTCAGGATTTCTACGTGAACTCTAAAAAGAGGACATCACAATAGGCCCATCAGAGGCCGCAGTGATAAGGCGAATTATTCCCACCTCTCACCCTAATCTTAATCTTAATCCATTGATACAGAATAGAACAGAGACAGGGATAAAAATAGTATTTCTTCATACTAAGCTTTGCCGACAAGGCTATACAAAAAAAAAAGATTAACTTTATATTCACCATCCAAAACTTTCTGACCCGTAAATCAAAATTTGAACAAAAAGGGATCTCATTGCTGTAAGCATTTTCGATAATGCAGATTCCTGTAACCCTTCTATTCATTGCTGATCGTATATTCAAACTTAAATAAACTGGATTATAAAGTGGGAATGTGGTGTTTTGTAACCCGCGAAAAAACTGGTCATTGCAAACTCAAACCCACTCCAAAAAATTGCTGTTTACATTTGATTTTTTTTTTCACTCAAAGTTATAACATTTAAGGATACCGAGCAAAGCTCGGTCACCCAGGTACTGTTACAATAAATGGTATGTAGCTTCTAGGCAACAATGGGTAATAAAGAAAAAAACTATATCAGTTAAGACAGTTGAAAATTTCTGAAAAAAATGTTTTGTTTTCGTGTAGCATAAAGCTACGTCACACTTTTCACACACGGTGTGCGTGACCTGACGAAAATAGGTTTAAAAAGAACTTTTTTTGCATTTTTAGATCCAAAAATTCACCGCTCAGTTACTCGTCACCAGTGAAAGCTAGCAGTTAGTGTCAATTCCATAAACAAAAAATACCAAGACTGGAAACTCGGCGGTCAACTGACGTTTGCCTACAAGCTGCGAGGTGTGGTGAATGTCGTGAACCTATCATTGTGTTCGTGTCAAATGTGTGGTGAATGTCGTGAATCTATAAATGTGTGCGTGTTAACGTCATTTACCAACGTGGTGGCTTTCACATATATTCACAGGCAGCACTGTACACAAAAGGGTTTCGGGGGGAAAGACGTACGAAAGTTTCCAGTCTTGGTATTTTTTGTTTATGGTCAATTCCAAGTTGTTTTTCTTCCACCGAAATGTAACCTTTTCAAGCTTTAATTGTTTAGGGACAGTGTCTGAAGTAGACGAAGTAGGTGCCAATTCTTGATCAAAATTAGTCATTTAAACGCCCTAATGAATCTTCCATATCAATATCGCCCCTTTCTTCAGTAGAATCTTCGAAATCTGGCTCAAAATCGGGTTCTGACTAGCTATCATCAAAATCGAGTCCATTTTCACTTTTCGCGACGCAAAACAAAGTAATACCCTGAGTAAATATTAGCGATATTCATACCGTTTCAACACAATAAAGCCTACAGGACACAAACCCAAATTGGCATTTCACAAAGAAAAAACAATAAGAAACTACAAAAAACAGTTATCTTGTAAACATTGAGCACTTTACTTTATAGATTTTCACAAAAAAAATCACTTTATAAACCAAAAACTATTTTTTATTGTTTTTAAGAAAAAGCACACTTCCAACTTTTAGAAATTATTAGTTTACTAAAGGGATTTCTCCGTAAGAACAATTGAGTTGTCCATCTCTTCATATTTTTGGTATTTGACAGTATAGAATACATTCTGCAATACTTAAAAACGGAAAATTTTAAAAAGAGTAGGAGAAAAGGGGGGTTAAGCGGTTTGTTGCCTGTGGTATACTATATGCTATAGAGGGTTAAGCCGCCATCTTGGATTAAAGGTAAAACACGTTTTAGTGAATAACTCGGCCATTTTTGATTTTTGACAAAAATTATATAGGTACAACTTGTAGAAAATTTTATTTTCTATAACTTTTAACTTAATAAATTTTTCTGTATGACCGATATTTTTCTAGTTAGTTTGAAAAAACTATACCCCTACTCAGCTTAAATTTTATACCGCTTTGAGTATAGATTTTAAGATCAACGCAATTTGGGATTGTTTTTATGTTTTTGGGAATGAGAAATCTAGCTGCAATGTTAGTTTTTGCAAATTCCTGAAATTTTATAAACAAAAAGAAGTAAGTGTTATTTTAAACAAAATTAGTAAATATTATAATTGATGTCTAGCAAGACAATTAAGTCTTTGAATTTTTCAAATCGGTTCATTAATGCCTGAGATATGACCAATTGTTTATAATAAAAGCTTAAAAGAGAGAGTGAGTTATAAACAATTGGTCATACAGTCGTCGGCATAATTATTTTGACTATTTTTCAGTTCTCGATCAGATAAGAATAATTTCTAACGGTTAAACTTTTTATAGGTAAAGTTAGTGGTTGTTTTTTAAGTATGTTATGGTGAATCTCATGGTGGTCAAAGTAAGTCATATGAGTGAAATTTGGCTTTCAGGCAGCTTTTTTTGTATTAGAAGTGCTATTTTTTGAGCGGCATAAGTATTTTGACCAGCATTCTTTTTCAATTTTGGTAAGGTAAAGTAATACCTTTTGCTTATTTTAAGCATGTATCCAACTGTTGAACATGTTAAGGCTCAAATTCATAAAAAAAATTGGAAACATTTCGCAAATAAATATTGAAATTAGGGCATTTATTGTTACAAGTTAAAATTCCCGTTACCTGTTAAACAAATCAATGGAGAACTGATTTGTTTGCGCCAAATTATGTCTTAGCTAATAGAGAAACACAAGAGTACGAGTACTGAGTAGAATCAGCCATGAATCTGTACAAAACAAAAAAATACACAAAAAAAAGACAATTTTTTTTTGCGTAATTCACTTTGAATCCCAGATTGAACCCTTATATCATGGAGCTGGAAATGAAATCCCTAGGGAAGAATTCCTCCTCAGAAAGCAAAGATTCGCAGGAGACTTAGGAAACACAATTTTGTAACTTATTCAGCAAGAAAAGCACTAGTTAACCTCTTGAAAGCATGTTGAAAACTATGAAATTCGCAAAAAAGCATGTTGGTAAGCCTAATTTTTTCTGGATCAAGGTTTAATGGACCGATGAAAGTTTTTTTGCACTTCATAAATCACCAAGAGTGAATTTTGTTCGGATACGGTCTAGAAAACTTTGTTCAAGAAAAAAAAAACTTAAACGTTCTACAAAAATTCCCTTGGAATCAAATTGATTGCTTTAACCGTTTAGAAGATATTCGTATCCAAACTAATGCTCACTGATTTCAATAGTTTTCTTATGACCCGTATGCATTGCGATTTGGATACGAATATCTTCTAAACGCTTAAAGCAATCAATTTGATTCCAAGGGAATTTTTGTAGAACGTTTAAGCCCCTACAAGAATATATCTTGCTAATTTGAAAATAATGACGTTTCAGTGAATTAGAAATTTTTTAAAAATATGAAATGTTTTTATATTTTTTTTTAACTTTGACCTCGAATATCTTTAGAATGGTTAGATTAATGAAAAAAGTTAACAAGACCTTTTTTGTGGAGCAATCAATTTCCAACAAGAATATGTCTTGCGCGTTTGATCATTATAATTATTCAATTTGTTACAAAATTAAGAACAAAAAACGAATTTTTAAAGATTTTCTCGATTTTTGGACCTCAAATATCTATTCAACGGTTAGATAAACGAAAAAAGTGTATAAGGCCTTTTTTGTAGAGCGTTCAATTTCCTACAAGAATATGAAAAGAAATTTGCTAAAAAGTCAATTAATAAAAAAATTATTTTTCTTTAGTAGAAGCTTGATGTAAAAATGGAAAATTGCAAAGCGGAGGACCTTCCCATTAATATAAAGAGCTCATATTTGGTGTGTATATTCTAGAGGGGTCTAGCAATCGATTTTTCGGAGTACCAATTCAAAAAAAAGAATTTCGATTTTTTTGACCCACCCTAGTGCATATTCCTTATGATTAAATTATGAACACAAAACTCCCATAAAATGTAATAAAATGATGTATGATAAATTTCATACAACATTAGAATACTTGCAGTCGTTTCTCCGTTCATACACTGATGTATGACAGTTCTTCATACAACATTTCTATGAAACAGAAATATACAACACAGGTGCGTTCTGTGTTCTAACAATAGTCAACTATTGTTATGTCAAAAAATATTGTTGATGTGTCATTGTTAGAAATTGTTGGGTTTTTTACAAATCATTTAGGAACGATTTGTTAGATATTGTTAAACTGTCAACCACAAGAAAAAAATTGTTTTGAGAATATTTTTATTTGTATAATTATAACAAAAATCATGTTTTTTTAGTCAAAATAAATTTTCTCTCATCATAAAATTACAAAACTCTGTTTTATTTTTCATTTTTTCCGCTTATTTCCTAAAGAAAAAAATCTTTAAGTTGCTTTTGTTAACAAAACATCCACTTTGACCCATCAACAATCTCATGAGTGTTCAACTCATATCATGGAGGTGAGTTGGAAATAGTTACGATTTGTAACTATTTGACACTTCAAAACGAGTTTAGGAACGATGTTCATCTGTCAAATAGTTACAAATCGTAACTATTTTGTAGTTTAGGAACGACAAAAGTGAACGATAGTTAACAATAGTTAACTATTGTTAAAAAAGAACGCACCTCAGAACTGTCAATATCATACAATGTATGTAATGTATTATCTATGAGATAGGCCCAAGTTTGATATCACGCTCAGAAAGTGTTTGTAATGGGTGGAGTAAGTGCATTATCGCTACATTACATTGGGCTGTGGCATCCCGATAGGAGCTTCCTGATGTGCTTGGTCGCGATTGTTCATTACTTTTCCAAGGTTGGATTCAGTTTTGGCGGCAATCTGGTCGTCTCATGAGCACGATGCTTCTTCAAAGCTGCTCCTGCAGGGGAGTTATCAGCCAACCGTTCCCTTTTGCCCTTATTAGCTGCCTGCAGTGATATGCCTGCCTTTTTGTCTGCTAGTACTTTTGCGTATCTAGCTTTTTCTCTGTGCCTTGCTTCTTCGGCCTCAATCCCGTCTCTAATCTGCCCAGCTATACCTCGTCTTTGTGCCCCAGTGATATGATCTTTCTGCTGGGGTTTGTTGACGTGGTCGTTTCCTCAATCATAGAGCTTGGACCTTGTGGTACCTAAGAATCTAGATTGCCATTTGCATTGAGAAAGGGGACGGTTCCTTTATATAGAGATGGTTCTATGAAATCTGTCTCCATACCAGTCACTGGTGAGCGGAGTAGAGCTTCTTCATCTGACTCCGTTGTTGTGTTGTCTATAAGTAGACGATTTTTGTTTGTGTTTTTTTTGTTTTTGTTTGATTTGGTTCATTAGGTTCCCACGAGTAAGTGAGAAATAAAGGTCAACTATCTACAGAGCGCCCATGTAGACAAAAGGCAAGTTACTATGCGAGATCACCTGGTATCGCATAGGGACAGTACGTTCGTGATGCATATGTTTTGTTCCCTGCACCATTCAGTCCTGCGCACGTATTCCAACTACCTTGACTTGGGAATTTTTTTAAGAGGAGGGTAAGGGAAGGTAAGTTGTGTAGGGAAAGAGAAAGGGGGTGGGAAGGAGGGAGGAAGGGGCGGGGATGGCTGCATCTTAGCTTCGAATCTCCTCATAGGAAAGTTTAGTCCCAAGAGTCATTGGTGCCTCTGCAGCGCGACAAGATTTACAGCCGCGCAAAGGTGCTGAAAAATAATTTTTGGTTAAATTTAATTCGAATGAGTATTTTATCCTTCGTAACAAATTAGCCAGAAGTCAATTCAATTAACATATTTTTAATATACATTGATTATTACAAAATATTGTTGGCACATATCGCACCCTCAGTGCAAAAGAGCGAGAACTCAAAAAAGTTCATTTCGGGAAAACGCTTCTGCAAAATACATACTGACTCTAAACTTTCCATGGGACAGCAATTTCCATAATGTCAAAGCTCTATTACAAGAACCATTATGTTTATTTTGTAGTTTTAATAAATTTATTTTTTAAAATTGTTTAAATTAGGAAAGAGTTTGACTTTTAATATAGTAGGAATTGCATAAAATCAGTCATAATCTTTCGAATTTTTCGTTTACGTTAACAACAAGCCCTTCAAAAGAAAGGTAATTTAAAAAGCAACATTTCCTCATCATTATCTCAAAAATGTCATTTTTTGACTTATCGCTCTTTTGCACTGAGGGTGCGATATGGTGCTAACCTTATACAATGATTAAGTGATGAAATATTAATTAACATAATAATCCAGTCAAATAAGGGTTTAACCTCGGAATGAATGCTAATAGAAATTTCGTTTGCTCAATACCTTCGTTTTGGCATTCTATAACATACCTTAATAGTCTATAAATATCTCATGTCCGCAAGTCGCGATTTTTAAGGTCAAAGGGAGATTTTCAAAATTAGCAAAAACAGACGATGGTATTAAATACACAAATGATACATGATATCAACGTATTTTTTAATGCTGATTCCAATCTAAAATCAAGGCAATCTGACGTCTCTGAAAAAAAATTATACCTGTTTTTCATTGTCAACCCATATTATTTAACAGTTGCTAACTTACTACCTAAAAACCCTTAAAAGTTATGGTAGCGGAACCAAATTTTGCATGAAGGTTTTTATATCTATTATCATTAAGAATCAAAACAATGGAATGCGAAAAACATTCATATCTATGACAAAATTGTATTTTTTGAGAAAAGGGGAAAGTTCGGGATATGCACTAAAAAAAATCCAGGTAAAATCTTGGAATTAGTGCTAATACGCATCTAGTATTTAACCTCCGAGGTGATGTAAAAGAAAGTGCCAATTTGAAAAAAAGTGCATACTTAGGGGTAGATTCGAATACTGAAAGTACTGTAATTTCTAAGGAGCAAGTGATATACATAAGAAAATTTTTGAGAGCAATGACCTTTGAACCATTATAACGGGTCTAGCGGACAGAGGAACTTTCAGGACTTTTCACAGATTGTAGACGACCTCCATACCAACCGGTGCCCACGTTCTGTAACTCTCGCATCGAGAAATTTATCGCATGAAACACGAAAATCGGAACAAAAATAATGTGAATTGGCACAAAAATCATTTTCTCACATTCGCTTGTGTCTATAATCAAAATTTTCTCGACTTGAAACATTTCCGAATAAAAATGCTTGGAAGCCTAGAAAAATGTGAATAAAACTGTGTCTGTAAAAAATATATCGAGATAATTTCTCGGTTTAACTGCCAAAATTACTCACAAGCAAAAAGGATGCGAGAAAGGAAGATGTTTAAAAATATTTTATAAACTTACATTAAGTTTGAGATGTTTTCTGGTGTAAAATAATTGTTAATGGCATGCATAGGTTAATTTGTTTGCAAAACATGATACTTATTTATAAAAAATATAAATGCCGTAGAATTTTCCCTAGCTATAGAATAGCGTTTGGTAGATATTTAGTTTTTGGACCAATAATTTAGATTTTTTTTAGATTAAATTAGATTTATTGATTCATCGATAAAAAGAATTACAAAAACATTTTGTTTAATTAACTTAAATCTTTAAGGGCATGGCCAGATGGGCCGTCAGCCAGATGATAGCTTTGCTAAATGATTACATTTATGAATTTGTAAATTAATTGATTTTTGTTTCTTTTTAATATAATTTTAAAAGGCTTCTCTTAATATTTTGTTTCTATAACTTAATGATATTTTTATATATTGCGATAGTTTGTGCCAGTTTTTCCCATTTAAAATTGCAAGAAGATCAGTTTCATCCAAATAGTTTTGTTGCCATACTTGTCGCCTTATTTCTGCCAAAATTGGACATCTTGCGATGAAATGAACAATATTTTCCCTTTCGTTGGTATTGCATTAGGGGCATTTCAGAGCTAAGTCTTCGCGGTGCGGTATGAAATTCAATGCTAACAATTCTCCTCTCGCTCTGAATACGAAAGATATTTGTTCGAAGTTAAAGCTGTCATTAAAATAGTTGCCTTCACCTAGATCGTACTTTAGTTTTGAATATACTTCCCTGTGAAGTGAACTTCTCGCCTGCTCTACACTGTTATCTGTTGCTTTGTAATGGAGCCTTTCAAGTAGATTACAGAGAAATGGCTTCCACTCTGCCACATTTTCCAACGTCAAACTGAACGGTATTTCACACATGTCGGCTAAATTTTTTCCATTCCTCAAACCAAGAACTTTGGGGCATTATAATATTGACTGCAATTTTCCTAGCAATTTTGTCGTTGTGGCTGTTTATGACTTTGACAATGTAGTTGAAATGTATCTTTAGTGATGTAAGGTACAGTGGTGACAATCCGGTTTCGATAAGAAGCATGTAATTTGGCGTTGTGTCTGGTAGACGAAACTGTCGCTTTAAAAAGAATCGGAGGAGTTTTTCGGTGGTCTCCGACTGACGCCAGCCCCACGATTCTGCAGCATAGAACATGATGGATTGAGAAGTTGCGATAAAAACTTGGTATTTGGCACTGAATGGAAGACTCGTATTTCCGTAGATATTTGCCATACTGTACCAATAGCGTTTTTGGAAGCAGATAGCTTCTTTTCCAAGTGTTTTTCGGTATTCAGGTTACTTGTTACAGTGAAGCCAAGGTACTGGTATTCTTTAAGATTTTAGATTCGAGTTGCGTTATAAAACCATTTTTCATTTGCAGCCAAAAGTCCAGTTTCTCTCCGAAAGACCATTGTTTTGGATTTGTTGAGATTAACAATAAGGTTCCACTTCCAGCAATAATCCCGTAACTTGTTGATCATCAACTGCAAAGACTCAGGTGATTCCGCTAGAAGAACTAAGTCGTCCGCGTACATCAGCATTTTGATAGGAATAGGAAACCCATCGTTTGTTATTCCATATGGCATCTCTTCAGTTAAGTCTTGAATGTAAAGACAAAAAACAGCCGGGCTAAGATTACATCCTTATCTGACAAATTTTGTCCGTCCCATACTACATAGCTTGTTTCTTTGTAGGTGTTCTCAATCATCCTTCCAAATTTAAGAGATATCCCTTCTCTAAACAGCTTGAAAATTAGGGCTTTTCTGTCGATCGAATCAAAAGCTGCTTCGAAATCGAAGAAAAAAGCGTATAATTTTTTGCGTTTTCGAAGATATATTTCTGCAATATTGTTAAGGCTAAAGATGTGGTCTACTGTAGAGTATCCTTTGCTTTAAAAGCATCCGGGCATTTCCTGTTATGAAGATATCATTATATACTTTTGTGAGATGAATTAGAAAATCTTTTGTTGCATATTTGAAAAACTCATTTGGGATCCGATCAACTCCGGGAGCTTTATTTTCTTTTACTTTAGCTACAACATCTTCTACTTCTGAAAGTGATATTTCGCTATCTAGAATTTGGTTTTCGAAATAATGTGTTGCATATTGAATTGGTTGAGAGAAAAGTGCTGCGTTCAACTGATTTTGAAAATGATCTTTAAGTGTTGATGTAGGTAAAAGTGTTTTTCATGCAAACGTTTTTCCTTTTATATTTTTTATTACTCTCCAAAAATCCGAGGAGTTTCTGCAGTCAGTTATACTTTCTGCTAGTTTTTTAGAGTAGTTTGCTTTTTTAGATTGACAAAGCGCTTTGAAGGCTCTATTAGCTGCAATGTAGTCTGTTTTTAAAGAACTGGCATTCAAATGTTGGTATAGGTAAAGAAAAGCAAAAGATCTTTTTCTGGCAGACTCACAGTCCTTATCATACCAGGGTGATTTAAATTTGCAGGCCTCTTTCAATAGTTGAAAAAATAAAAAAAAAACGCTTTTGGATTTATCTTTTTTGAAAATTGGATTTATCGCTTTTGAAAACAAACGAATGTGAAATTATATCTTAAAGGTATGTAATTAGTAGACTGATTCAAAAAAAAATTTTCTTTTTTTTGTTCAAAGCATTGTTGAAAATATTGTTGGAAATGACGAAAAAAAAATACTGTAAACGTTTCAGCCCTTAATGTTAACATTTAGTACCGCCGCATCGCAAATTTCTATTTCCCATACGATTTGTATGGGAAAGATTGTGTATTTGTGTTTAGAATTTTTTATCTTTTTAATGGTTCATCAAAAAGGCTAGATTTAATCATTTTCTTGTATAAAATTGAACGCTCTACAAAATTGCATTTATTAAATTTAAAAAAAAACGGACGCGAAAAATTAATTAAAATAATTTTTAGTTGAAAAAATGAATAATTCGAATTTATTGAAGAAATCTAATATGATAGTATTAGGGGTTTGAGAGTTATATAAAAGGATTTGTGAAACCGAAACACAACATAGAATACAAATATTCGAAAATTTTGCCAAATTTTTTGAAAACCTAATAATTTCGTCAAAAAATCGGAAAAAAATGAGAAAAAATTACTTTTTATATTTTAAAGTTGAATAACTTCGAAACGCGGGGGTAAATCAAAAAAATTAAAAAGATCTTTTTTGTAGAGCGGACAATTTTATAAAAGAAAATGATTGTCAAGCCTTAAGGGCTGAAACGTTTACAGTATTTTTTTTTCGTCATTTCCAACAATATTTTCAACAATGCTTTGAACAAAAAAAAATTTTTTTTGAATCAGTCTAGTATTTAGTATTTATTTATTTTTATTTCATTTAAATTTTCAAAATAAAAAAAAAATTAAAGAAAAAAATTTAAAAAAAAATTCTTTGTCCCATCCGGGAATTGAACTTGGTATAGGTACTCCCACTCGCTGACCGAATGCTCTACCTTCGGACTATCGAGCATTGGAAAATCGAATGTAAAACAATGTCTTTATGATCTCTGATGGCCGAAGGTAAAAGTATTTCCCCTTTTTTTTAAGTTTCTAGTGTATTCCAATGGAATAAAAAATCTACAAGTTTGCTTCTCACATCGAGGTACAGACAACAGATATTTTGATATTTTTTTCCAAGTAGAGAAACGCTTGGAATTTTGTTTCACAATTTTTCGATGCGAGAAGTTCTCAACTGTGTTACAGAACATGGGTACTGTATACCAAAAACCAGCCTGTTACAATTTGTTTTCCTTGAAAAAGTCTATTATTACTAAGTGTAGACATTATTTGTTATCTGAATTTTTTTGTCAGTAAAATTAAAAAAATACATATTCAGTGGCGACAAAATAAATAGCACATCTACCCTAAAATTTCTAAAATGAAAGTTTTTCGCACTTTTTTTAACATAAAAGAGCTGTTTTATTAATTAGGAAGTAAGAACACAGATATATTTGATTAATTAAAAAAGAAATTAAGTGCATTGAATTTCTAAATAAAAAATAACAACAAAATCATTAATACAGTTCAAGTTTTTTAGAACAAAATAAATAGCACACTTCCTAAAAACAAAAACAAATTAACAAAAATTTTATCACAATTAAAAGAAAACAACTAGTATTTGGTTGGGTAACCCTTATTATTTATCACAGCATAAAATCGGCGGTTAATAGACGTAACAAGACTCCGAAACCGTTCAACAGGTACCAAGCTCGATGAAATTCCTGCCAAAGTTTGTCCAAATTTGAGGTATCAGACCTGTTAATCGCTTTTCCCACGTCACTCTACAGGTCCTCAATAGGATTCAGATCTGGGGACTGGCCTGGCAATTCCATAACACCGATTTTTTGGACGGATTTAAATTATATGTTTTCAAAACAACATGCTGTTTTAAAAATGTGCCCATGATTATGAAAGTGGACTAAGTCACTTTTTGCATTGTTCAAAGAAAAACTTACATAATAATTTTCTTATAACGATTTAATTATATTTCTTTTATGAAATCACTAGAGGAGCATTAAAGAAGTGTATTTACTGCAATTTCGCTTTCAAATAAACTTTACCCTTTAAATAATAATTATTTTTAGGCTAGATTTGATGGCATTTTTAGGAGTGACTTAGTCCACTTTCATAATTAAGGGCACGAATATATTCTTGAATAATATTAATTTCCAAATGAAACGAGGTATTTTTTATGAAAATAAGTTCAAAACTGACTTAGAAATTGAAACAGAAATTCGAACGTTTAGGCACCAAACAAAAAAGTTATTTTGGCACGTAGTACGATAACTTGCAGTTACAAGTGATACCATTTCCGAAAGGCAGAAATGTACATTCAATTCTTATTTTTAAATCAATATATTTCAAGCAATTGTTTTTGAAATAATCGATTTCAAAGTTAAAAATAGGCGAACAAATTTTTTTTAAAACTCATTGATTTTTAACTTTGAAATCGGAATCGATTTACAGTCAAAAACTTCGAATTTCAAAGTGGTTGGTTCAAAAGGCTATGTCAATGTTGCAAATTGCAATGAATTATTTTTTGAATCTCGAAATTTCAAACTTTTTGCATGAACATTGCAGGTTTTTAGTTTGGGTCCAGAGATAATCGCCATTTGCTTTCTACGGAGTTAAGAATCAATTGCAGTTACAGTTTGTACAAAGTTCGTATTCTCCTTCTTAAAAGGAATTGTTTTTATCAGTACACACCATGTATTAACTATTATTTATTATTATTATGAATGATAAAAAAATGTACTAAAATCTTTTAAAATTATTACCAGAAATTTGATTTTTGACGACCGAAACCATTCCTATGTTAAGGCGATTGAAGATTGTGCTAATGACGATCCCCAATTAATTCTTTGTTTGGTGCCGAACAATAATGCTGATAGGTACGAAATGTTCATCAATAAACTTATGTCAAGGATTTTTATATAACTAAATAAGTTTTGCTCAACAGGTACGGATCAATTAAGAAGAAAAGTTGTGTAGAACGTGCAATACCAACACAAGTTATAACACATAAAACTGCCACAAACCAACGAGGATTAATGTCTGTGGCTACAAAAGTAGCAATTCAAATCAACTGTAAACTGGGATATGCTCCTTGGATGATTGAACTTCCCCTCAGTGGACTTATGACCATTGGATATGATATTGCTCGCGCAACCAGGGATAAAAGTAAAGCATATGGAGCCCTTGTAGCGTCCATGGACATGAAGACAAATGCTACGTTCTACAGCACCGTTTCACCTTGTCACAGCGCTGATTCTTTATCAAATGAGCTTACTATCAGTGTTATGAAAGCTTTGAAACAATATCAAAGAGAACACGAAAAACTACCAGCGCGTATTCTTATGTACCGTGATGGAGTTGGTGAAGGTTCTCTCAATCAACTTGTTGAACACGAAGTTAAAGAACTTGTGTCAAAACTAGAAAAAATTTACAAAGATCAATCAGACAAACCTCTTATGTTTGCCTATATAGTGGTTTCCAAGCAAATAAATACTCGATTTTTTGCAAGAGGTCGTAACCCGCCACCAGGAACAGTTGTTGACGATGTTATTACACTTCCTGAGCGATATGATTTCTACCTTGTTTCGCAATCAGTTCGACAGGGAACAGTTTCACCCACTTGCTACAACGTAGTATACAGTAATATTAAATTAACCCCAGATCAACTTCAAGTTTTAACGTACAAAATGACGCATTTATATTACAATTGGTCAGGAACAACGCGAGTACCGGCTGTTTGTCAGTATGCTAAGAAACTTGCAACGCTTGTTTCACAGAACATATTCCAGGTCCCATCAAACGCTTTAGAGAAGAAATTATACTACTTGTAATGTACTGGAATCTTTAATTGTTACAAGTTTTTTTAAACATGATGTCGAACTTAATTTAACGTTCTCTCAGTTTTTTTTTTTGCTTAAATTCAGATCAAAAAGCACAAAAAGCACAAAAATGAATTATAAAAATACTGTGTTATCCTGTGGCGTAGGTTAGATCTGAATGTTTTTTTTTTACTTATAATAAACAAACAATGAGTTCTATATGGTTTCTTGTAAGATCTTCCATATAATCATTTTCAAAGCTCTTATTTTCTTGTAATTATTTATTTTTACAAAACTTTGAAAGGTTAATATTTTTATTTGGTGATCAACAAAAATATAAATTTAGAATTAAATATACTGAAAAACGTCAATGGATGTTTTCTAAACGAGAAATGAAACCTCGTTGTGTGGGCATTTATAAACGTGTGTCTAGTTCCAAATCAACATAAATGTATTGACTTAATGTGTTCACCGTTGACTAAAATATCGTAATGGATGATATCATGAAGTAATTTTGTATTTTTTTAACTAGAAAATAAATTCATTATTTACAAAGAGTTAAAGTTTGATTTTTACATTTTTTTTATTAAACTATCGATTTAATTTTGATACATTTCTAAAGAATGGTACTTAAAATATACTAAAAACTCGGTTGTAAGGAATGATTTATCTTTTATACGTTTATTTTAATTGACTTGAAAACAATTCATCATGTTAGTTTTGCATGATTAATGAAATAATCGGCCCTAGCGAGGTAATCCGTCGGAGCGGATTTTGTCCGATTTCATCCGAATCGGACAGTTTTTACATGTCAGAAAGACACCTCCAAGCATATTTTGTATGAAATACAGAGGGCGGCGATCACCCCAGGGATCACTCAGGTAAGTTTTCAGGTGTTATCAAGTTGATAAATTCAGGGTTAATCCAATACTGTGTCACTTTACTGTATCTTTATTTAAGCCTGAATGTTTAAAAAATAATTGACGAATGGTTAATTTTTCATAAATTATTTTATCAACAAGTCCAGCCACGCAAAAAAAATTAAGAGGTTTTTTTAGAAAAAAGTAGTTTTGGTTTTTTGTTAATTTCTCAAAAATGACAAGATGTTTTTGGATCCGGTTTCAGATTTTGTTTAAAAACAAATGAGAGCATCGAATTTTAAAAACTAAATTAGTACTTAATTACACAAAATTTCGAAAAAAATTAATTTAAAATTTCAAAATTTTGGTTTTGAAAATTTATTTTTCAAAAACTGAGCCATGAAATGGCTTTATTTAAAATGCTTGTAAAAGACTTAGTGGAGTAACTAAAGCAAATTATTAGGGAAACCGGCCGAACAGCTCTGATTTTGATCTTTTTTTTTCAAATGCCGGTAATTAAAAAATAAAAATACTTTAAAGTCTATAGGTTAAAAATTGCCGATGTTGCCGTATTGTTTTTTAAAATTAAAATTAATTTTTTTTAACAAAAGCATTTTTGTTTTTGCTTAAATTTCATAAAATAAATGATGCCAAAAGATTCTCTAGGTAATTTAAGGAAAAAATATATACGGAAGTAACAGACAATCTTCCATCGTTTAAGCGATAAATGGAATTTTCTAACAAACTGACTAAACACAAAACAAATATTTTGAACACAACGACTACACTTACAATATTTAAAAAAAAACCATTTTAAAAAAGCCAGAAGCTCTTATAAAATTTAAATCCACAAAATTTAATGAATATTTTTTGAAATAATGGTCCTAAAACTCAGAATTTTGAAAAAAAAAATGCTATTAAAAAAATTTATATGATTTATATTTCAAACTTTTAACTTTTTTTTCAAAATATTAATTTATTTTTGGCCATAGATATGATTAGTTAAATTCCGAAGAAGAAAAGGTAATATATATGATAGTTTTCAAAAAAATATTTTTTTCGGTTTACTTTGGCCAAACTATTTCTCGTTTTACATAATCGCTCTTTGTCATTACTATCGTTTACTTCAGTATCGTTAACTTGCCGCTCGTTTCGTATTACGTAATAGACTTAAATAGAATAGAATAATAGAATTAAACTTTTTTTTCGAATACGGTCAAAAAAAATTAATCAGCTCCCATTTTTGAAATATTACCGTTAGAAAATGCAGTACTTCGGGCCTTATTCTTTTATATAAGGAAAATTGTTTTAGCATATCTAGTAACGGTTTTTATAAGAACTATTTTTCACCTTTTAAAATCTGTTTAAATCTCTCCGATATCTTTTTTACTGCCCGAGATATCCTTAGTTGTTTGGCTTTTTTTTAAATTTTATAACTACATTGGGTGCTTTCATAAATGCATGGTTGCGCAAGTCTGACGAATGCAAAGCTTTCATTAATGCAAATGACAAATGTCAGATGTTCATAAATGTAAAACGCAAATATTTGCAGCGCAAATGTGCAAATGAAAAAATTCCCATGCGCAATGAATTTTAACTTGAAGAAAGGAGAAAAATGATGTAAAATATAATAAAGCTTTCCTTTATTTCTCAATTCTGTAAAAATTTTGATTGGAAATTCAAAATTTAAGTAAAAATAATAAAAATAGCCGCGAATTTCTTGGATATAATAAATTTGTAAACATTGATAGCGTTTTCGTTTGGTCGTCCGGGACTGTCCGGAATTCTTCCGAACGATTCTGAAACTGTTCGTTTGGCACTCAATGACAGTTCTAATTCTGAAAAGAAGAGAAAATCGATTCTGAATTTTGAGGCAGAATCAAAACCAGAATCACGCACACATGTTCACACTTAAGACGTCAAAGTAATAAAATGTCATTCTTTGTTGTTCATTTCTCAATTTTTAGATTTTTAACTATGCACAAACTTTAAACTATATTAAAATAAAGTGAAGAAAACAAAAAAAGAAAAGATAACTGAATAATAATAAAAAAAAATAAAAAAAAACAAAACTTTCATCAGACGTTCGCATTTGATGTTTCACAAATACAAAGAAACCCAAACTTCAGAATCAAAAAATAGTATACAACTCTGATCGTTTGGCATTCCGGATCGGACAGTCCCGGACAGTTCTAAGAATTCCCAAACGAAAACGCTATGAGAGAAATGTAAAAAAAAGTTTTTTTTTCTTGAAGGATGGAATTGTATTATTTTGGAGAAGAGGCTGAATTAAAACTTCAAACTTTTGACAAATGACGCAAATCAGAAAAAGTGTTCATAAATTCAAAGTAAAATACATGCGCAAATAGTTTTTCTGTTAGTTAGTCTGATCGCAAATGACCGCATGTAAACAAAGCAACCATGCAATTATGAAAGCACCTTTATGATATATGAAGCCAAACCCACTTATTTCATTTTAAGATATCTCGGGCAATTTAAACAGGTATCGAAAGATGGAAAGCAGTTCTTATAGAAACCGTTACTAAATATGATCTAACAATATTCCTTATACAAAAGAATAAGGTCCGAACTCAAAAAAAAACGTTTTTTGTTTGCATTTTCTAACGGCAATATCTCAAAAAACGGCAGCTTTTTAGTTGTTTCTGACTTCGGATTCCAGTTCAGCACACCGAAAACCTTCAGAAAAGTATATTTTTGTTTCGGTATATTTTTGTACAAGGTAAAAAGCCTTGTAAACGAGTGTAATTAATGTGGCCTAAAAAAATTGAAAAATAAATGCATTTTATGTTACGAAAGAGTTTTAAAAAGGATATGTTAAAAGTTTTTCAATAATTTTTTTTTTTTAATCTGAGTTTAATTAGCATTTTTTCAAAAACCCTTCACTCATTTTACTTAATTTTAATTTTACAAATATTAATAAGCGTCTAGCTATTTAAAAATGTATATTTAAATATTGTATGTGTTGCCGTTGTGTTCAAATATTTTTTTTGAAGTCATTTTGTATGAAAATTGCATTTATCGCCTTAACGATGGAAGATTGTCCTTCACTCCCATATACATAGTTGTTTTCCTTCAACTGCCTAGACAATCTTTTGGCATAAGTAAATTTATGAAATTTAAGCAAAATTTTTGGAAATTTTTGTGTTCACAAAAATCTTTAATTAAATTTAAAAAATCAAAATGGCAACAGCGGGAAATTTTAATCTATGGACTTTAAAGAATTTTTAATTACCGACGTTTGAAAAAAAGATCATACAAATCAGAGCTGTTCGGCCGGATTCCTTAATATTACCATTTTTTGAGCTTTAGTTACTCTACTGACTAACATTTTGGCTTTACAAAAAGGTATAGCATGCTTTTGTAGGTGTACCACTGATTTTAAATAATTTTTTTCCAAATTAAGTCAATTTTTTTTTATTTTCCCCTTCGAAGGGGAATAGCCCCCCCCCCCCCCCTCCAATTTGATTTTTTTCTTGTCTCGACCCAACCTACACGCTATAGATTGTTGGCACATTTCTCCTGAATCACCCTAACTAAACTATTATCCAAAGAAGCCGATTTGCATATCCTGCTATGCTACTTTCTTATATTTTCGATTCTATTCGAAAGATGCTTCCGATTCTACTTTGAAATGGTACTCAGCCCTATCGTGCGTTTCACGTGAATAAGATTCCACCAGGAAAAATTGAATTTCACTTTTCCTCTATTGTGAGTTCCGGGCGAAAAGTTTTTCACGTTCGGACATCTTTCAGTATTTTGAACTGTTTTTCAAGTAATTTGCAAGGTATTCGACAGCTCTTTTCTCACTTAAATTTTGGTGCCGAACAAGAAACTAGTTTAGCGGAAAAAGTAAATTCCCTTCGACCGAAACTCATGATAGCTTTTAAAATTCCGGGTGAACAAAAATATTGCGGGCGGAAAACATTGCGGTTGCACGTGAAACTCACAAATGACCGACTATGTACACATAGTAGAATCGAATGCCAGTAATGCCAATTACACTTGTCAACAAGGTTTTTGTTCTAGAAATCCTAAGAATAAAGGGCCCAACCCATAGAATCCGTTGCGTCGAAGTTTTAAAATAAAATACACACGTTCTTATGGGAAGCGACCCATAAGCGACGGATCGGACGGAGACGGACTTCCCATAAGAACGTGTGTATTTTATCGAGCTGTCAGTCAAAAACTTCGACGCAACGGACGCAACGGATTCTATGGTTTGGGCCCTTAAGAAGTACAGGAATGGGTGTATATCACTTTTATAGTGTAGGATAGCGTGGACAAAAAACTGTCAAAAATAAATCCAACGCTGTCATTCAAGCCATTCTCGTGTGTGATAGAATTAAAACCTTAGAGGATATAATATATGGAGTGCTTGTGCTGTTAGTTCCGTGAAGCTTTTATAGAGGGCTCTAGTTTCTTTAAGTTTTTCGATTTTATTTTCATTAGATGGCTGTCATCAAAAACCGTGTTTATTTACAGCTGCGGAACCGGACTAGCACTGAAAAACCAAGGCAGCGACCCCTATCCATGTATATGGCGTTACAAATAGAGATGCCGCGAACATTGATTTGGCCGAATACCGAATATTCGGCCAACGACACTCAGAAAAAAACGTTGGTAGTTTCAAAAATTTTATACTTTGTCTCAAGAATAGATGTGGCTTAAAAAAATCCCAACAACATCGTATTGTAACGATGAATAAATGTCTGAACACACTACCTACTACTGCAAAGAAGGTAGATATCTAAAATCGAATTGTATATGAGAACTGTTCGCCAAGATCGAACGGCGAACCCATACAAGTGGTGGTCAACACATACTACAAAATTTCATATTTTGACAACATTTGCTAAAGTCTACCTTTCATCTCCTGGGACAAGTGTTTACAGCGAAAGACTATTTTTCGAAGCAGGAATAGTCTACGAAGATAAACGTAATCTTATTTTACCTTTTTGTAATCGTTTACTACCAACAAATGCGGAACAAATTTTGGTATAATAACACGGTGTTACAAAAATGAGGTTTTAAAATATACGCGGGCGGAGACCTATCAGGTTTTGTAGAGCTAGTCGCACTGAATACGAAACGGTATTTGAAAATCCCCTAACACCCCCAAAATCTGGAGTTACGGGCAAAAAAACGGTTTTTTCGACCTTCACCCATTGAAAAAATTCTACCTTCGACAATTTTTTACCCATTTTCGATTTTTTTACAGTTTCTGATAGAAGATAAATATACCTTTTTAACAATGTATAAAACATGTAACTCGGTTAAACCACTTAGAATTTATAAGATGTCAAAGTTCAAAAATTCAATTTTTTTTGTCATTTGCCCAACTTCGGCATCAATTTAAAGTATATGTTTTCAAAACAACATGCTATTTAAAAAATATATTTTAAAACTATATCTATTTCCCAATTGATCGAGGTATTTTTTATGAAAATCACTTCAAAATTGGCTTAGAAAAAAAAAATTTTCGATTTCAACCCAGATACAGAAATTGGAACTTTTAGGTATAGAAAAAAAAATTATCAAAATAAAAAAAAATTATTAAAAAACAACGGCAACACTTACAGTAATAAATGATACCATTTTCAAAAGGCATAATTGTGCATTTGATTCTAATTTTTAAATCAATATAATATTCCCAATAGTTTTTGAAATAATCGATTTCAAAGTTAAAAATAGGGGAAACAAATTTTTTTAAAACTCATTTTATACTATTTTTGTCCAGACTGTGAATTTTAGTAAATAAATTACTTAAACAGAAAACTGCCTCAATTGATTCCTTATCGAACCGTGAAAACTATATGTTTCTATGTCTTCTAGTTTTTGGGAAAATTGAAAAATTATTTTATCAGATTTTTCTTTTTTCAAAATATTTTTTGTTTTTATTTTTCAATTTTCTCATAAACTAGAAGACATAGAAACATATAGTTTTCACTGTTCGATAAGGAATTAATTGAGGCAGTTATCTGTTTAAGTAATTTATTTACTAAAATTCACAGTCTGGACAAAAATAGTATAAAATGAGTTTTAAAAAAATTTTTTCCCCTATTTTTAACTTTGAAATCGATTATTTCAAAAACTATTGGGAATATTATATTGATTTAAAAATTAGAACCAAATGCACAATTTTGCCTTTTGAAAATGGTATCATTTATTACTGTAAGTGTTGCCGTTGTTTTTTAATTATTTTTTTTTATTTTGATAATTTTTTTTTAGAAAAATGCCCCTCCCACCTAAACGGGGGGAGATAGACCCCCCTCCCAAAGAAAAAAAATGTTTGTATTGAGCTCCTCTACAAAAACCCTTCATCAAATCCTGGCGCCCAACTTATCCTACTAAGTGCCGAAACAACATTTTTGTTCTATACCTAAAAGTTCCAATTTCTGTATCTGGGTTGAAATCGAAAATTTTTTTTTTCTAAGCCAATTTTGAAGTGATTTTCATAAAAAATACCTCGATCAATTGGGAAATAGATATAGTTTTAAAATATATTTTTTAAATAGCATGTTGTTTTGAAAACATATACTTTAACTTGATGCAGAAGTTGGGCAAATGACAAAAAAATTGAATTTTTGAACTTTGACATCTTATAAATTCTAAGTGGTTTAACCGAGTTACATGTTTTATACATTGTTAAAAAGGTATATTTATCTTCTATCAGAAACTGTAAAAAAATCGAAAATGGGTAAAAAATTGTCGAAGGTAGAATTTTTTCAATGGGTGAAGGTCCAAAAAACCGTTTTTTGCCCGTAACTCCAGATTTTGGGGGTGTTAGGGGATTTTGAAATACCGTTTCGTATTCAGTGCGACTAGCTCTACAAAACCTGATAGGTCTCCGCCCGCGTATATTTTGAGTGTTACACCGTGTAATTTATGTCTTTTTTCTCCTCCATTTGGTATTCGGTATTCGGCCGAATAGTTAAACTATTCGGCCGAATACCAGAAAAATAGGCCAAATAGTGGCCGAATGTTCGCGGCATCTCTAGTTACAATGTATTAGGTATAGGAACAAGCCACAGTACACATAAAAAGGTAATATATTCCGAATTGACATTGGTCGCCAAATTGTCAAAACATGACAACTTGGCGACCAATGTCAACTACCGTAATTCTTAATTGTTTAAATTACCGACGAAAAACACAAAAAAAACCGAAAAACCACGAACAAAACTAATTTTTTAACATTTATTTACCATTTTCCGAGACGAAACACGCAGAAAATTTGTTATTTTTCAATTTATAATTGTTTCAAATGACATTTTATAAATTAAAACAAAAACAAATTTCCTGTTTACTGCGATTGAAATATAAAAATTAAAGGCCGGCCTGACAGATTGGTGTCCATTTTTTGACAAACAAATTTTGACATTTTTCGGAATATATTACCTTATTATGTGTACTGTGGGAACAAGCACTCCATATATTATATTGTAATGTTTTATTCCGGGTTCACAATAAAACTTATTTAATTTCCACTTATATTTCCGTTCAAATAAGAACACACTTTATTTCAACTCAATTTACTTTTATTATTCGCTCAAACAAACACACTTTTAAATCACTTTATTTACTACTAACAATTCGCAACACTTTATTTCACTTTGTACTGTACTCTTTCACTTTCAAGATTAAACTGTCTCCGGTCGGTGTCTACGCTGCCCTTTTATACCGGAATCTCGAGACTCGAGAACGTCCTCGAAGGCTCTCGTCCCCATGGTTTAAAAAGACAAGGTATGATCATTAGAGCCGCCATCTTACAAAATGGGGTAATAGTGTTTTGACGTTTGGCATTTGGCAAAGTCAAAAGCAACAACAATTTCAAAGACAAATTTGTTTACAACAACAATTTCAATGGGCTGGGCTGTCAAAACATTAAGTAGCCATAAGTTTTGACAGTTCTCAATACTGAGTTTTTTCTAATGATCATACCTTCTTTTTTTATACCATGTCTCGTCCCTGCCTCTCGAAACTTCCTTTCCAGGAGGGGCACTTCATACTTCCAGTCTAGTGGGATATTTTTAGATGTGTTCAGTGGGATATTTTGGGATGTGTTCAGTGGGATATTTTCTTAATTACTAAAGGTCCGTTCACATTTCTACCTTTGCAGTAGTAGGTAGTGTGCTCAGACTTTTATCTTAAAAGTAGTTCAGTAATTCATCGTTACATTGCCCCCCTCTAAGGATTGTTCGTCCCGAACAACTCCATTGCTTCTTTCACCATTACAACGATGTAAACGGTCACAATGAACTACCTTTAGTTTGCCTCTTACCCCTCCTTGTATACGGTAAACCACTTCGTTAATTCTGGTTATTACTGCGTAAGGGCCTTCCCAGTTTTGTTGTAGCTTCGGTGATAGTCCCTTTTGTCGGTGGGGATTGTAAAACCACACAAGTTCTCCTTCTTGAAACCCTGTTGCTGTCGCTCGTGCGTCATATCTTGTTTTCATCCTGTCACTAGACGCTTTTATGTTTGTCCTTGTCCGTTGGTGAATGTCAGCCAGTGTTCCTTTCAGGTTATCTACGTACTCATCCATTCGATGTGGCTCGTTTGGAACACTTCCAAATTTTATCTCACTTGGCAGGCGTATTGTTGAGCCAAATAGGACTTCCGATGGTGTATGTCCAGTAGAACTATGTGTTGCACTTCTATAAGCCATCAAGAATAATGGAATATGTCGGTCCCAGTCTCGTTGATTATCATTGACTACTTTTGACAGGTGTTCCTTAAGTGTCCTGTTAAATCGCTCAACCATCCCATCAGATTGTGGATGAAGCGGTGTTGTTCGCGTCTTCTTGATGCCAAGGAGTGAGCAAACCTCTTGAAAAATCTTAGATTCGAAGTTCCTTCCTTGGTCGGAATGAAGTTCCATGGGTACTCCGAACCTGCTCACCCAATGAAAGACAATCTTATCCACAACTGTTTTCGTTTCCTGGTTTGGAATGGCAAATGCCTCAGGCCATTTGCTGAAGTAGTCCATCACTACAAGGATGATCGATTTCCGTTGTTGGTTTCGAGAAAAGGACCTGCTACGTCTATTGCAATTCTCTCAAAAGGTGCACCCACATTGTACTGCTGCATCTTGCTTTGGATTTTTCTAGCTGGTCCTTTGCTAACGGCACAAGTATCACATTTTCGGCACCACTTTTCAACGTCTTCTCTCATACGTAACCAGTAGAATTGCTGTCGTAGCTTTTCCAGCGTCTTGTTGATGCCTAAATGGCCTCCAGAAATTCCACCGTGCATCTCTCGGAGAACATCATTTACTTTTGACTGAGGTACGACTAGCTGCATTACATAGGACTTACCATCTGCGGATTCCCACTTACGCCTGAGTAGCCCTTCTTGCACATGAAGTGAGTCCCATTGTGCCCAATATGCTTTTAGAGTGGGGCTTCGGTCGGAGATGTCGGCCCATTCTGGTTTCTCTTGATGTTCCTTCCATGCAAGGATGGGTTCGATGTCCGAATCTTCCTGTTGGGCCATTCTGAGTTCTTCATTACTCCAGCCGCAAATGGGATCAGCTCTCGTTCTTCTAACAGCGACAACTTCCTTTTCTTCTAGTCGTGTGCAATGCTTGCAGTCTTGCTTGGACGGGCGCCGAGATAATGCGTCTGCATTTGAATGCAGCTTTCCTCTTCGATGTTGAATCTGACATTGATACGTCTGAAGTATCTCGATCCATCTTGCTACTTGACCCTCTGGATTTTTGAAGTTCAAAAGCCAATTTAGTGCACCATGATCTGTGCGAAGAAGGAACTTCTGTCCATAGATGTACTTATGGAAGTGCTTTATTGCCAATACTAGAGCTAGAAGTTCCCTTCTAGTCACGCAATAGTTTCTTTCTTGTTTCGAGAGTACCTTGCTGAAATAGGCAACGACCTTTTCTTCTCCGTCATGAACTTGCGATAAAACAGCACCAACTCCAACATTACTTGCATCTGCGTCAATGATGAATTGTTTGCCTGGAGTCGGATAGGCCAGCACAGGAGCTTCACATAACCGCAGCTTTAGTTCCTGAAAGCTTTTCTCACACTCACCTGACCATTTAAAGGGTTTACCCTTCTCCGTAAGTTGGTGCAAGCTTTTGGCGATTCTCGCAAAATCCTTCACAAATCGTCGATAGTACGTTGCCAGACCGAGGAAACTCCGAAGTTGATGCTTGTCCTGAGGGGTTGGCCAGTTCTTCACAGTGTCAACTTTTTCAGGATCAGTCTTCACTCCTTGGGATGAGATGATATGCTCCAAATATTTAACCTCGGTCTTGAAAAGTGCACATTTCTTTGGATTCAACTTAAGATGTGCTTCTCGTAGCCTTTGGAATACAGCCTTCAGGTTTTTACAATGGTCATCAAATGTTTTCCCGTAAACGATGACATCATCCAAATAGACTAGGCAAGATTTCCAGGTTAATCCATTTAAAACGCACTCCATTAAGCGCTCAAAAGTAGCTGGGGCATTGCATAGCCCAAACGGCATGACATTAAACTGCCACAGACCATTCCCTGTGGAGAAAGCCGTCTTCTCCCGATCCTCTGGATGAATTTTTACCTGCCAGTAGCCACTCTTCAAATCCAAAGTCGAAAACCATTGTGCTCCTTCCATTGCATCTAGAGTATCGCTGATTCTTGGCAGTGGGTAGCTGTCTTTCTTCGTCACATCATTCAGCCTGCGGTAGTCGACACAAAATCGAGTGCTTCCATCCTTCTTTTTGACGAGAACTACCGGTGATGCCCAAGGGCTTTTGGAATTTTCGATTAGCCCGTCTTTCTTCATTGTTGTTATCATTTCTTCAACTTTACCTTGTTTGGCCAACGGGAGACGTCTTGCTGGTTGACGAATCAGCCTAGCATCTCCTGTATCAATTCGATGATGCACCAGTTGTGTCCGGCCGTATTGCCCGCTGGGTGAAGAGAAAATATCAGCATATTCATGAAGAAGACTTCCCGCAACATTAAGCTGATGTTGACTCAAGTTGTCTGATTTGAGAATTTGTTTCTTTAGTTTCTCCGAGTTCATAGTCATCTGTGTGTCCGCCTCGTTGATCTTAGTTATTGCGGACACAGATTCGCATTGCCCAACAACTTCTCCATTCTTAAGCTTTACTGGGTACGGTTTGATGTTAAGTATCCGTACGGGTACCATGTTGTTCTTTGGTGCCACAAGAGTCTTCCCGATGATGACGTTTTGGGAACTTTGCTCAACTTCTGGCTCAACCATGAGGTATCGATGGCTTCCAATATTCCCCTTTAGTTTCGTCCACACAAAAACTTCTGAAGAAGGAGGCAGGCACATGTCTTCTTTGATGACAGTTCTAATTGTTGTTGAATTTCCGTTGCCATAGACCATAGGGATCTCCACATTTCTGTATTTCAGGACTTGATTACCTATATCCAAAATGATTCCATGGTCCTTCATAAAGTCGATTCCAATGATGCACTCGTCACATATATCTGCCACCAAAAACACATGCGAAAACTCTAGTTCTGCCATACGGATCGTAAGACGAACTTCACCGAACACCCTTGCTGCTTCTCCTGTGGCGGTCTTCAGACGGTAGCTGTTGGTGTTATGTAGCCATGTCATCTTCACCAAGTCTCTTCGTACAATAGAGGCGGTGGCACCGGTGTCAATTGTAGCCACGTGTTGTTTGTTGTTTATGGTCGCCTCCACTGTCAGACTTTTGTTGTCTCGTTTAGTCTGTGAGACTTGAATTGTGGTTCTGGGGCCATCGATACCAGAAACCAGCTTCTGCCGGGAATCAAGATGAGCATGAGTGTTAGTTGTATCGCTTACCTGTTGTCTTCAACTTTCTCGAACTTTTCTTGAGATTGTTTTTCAACACCTTTGATGGAAGCATCAAGAGCAACGAACTTGTTCTCGATAGCATCAAGCTTACCTTCGATGAGGTTTTTCTGTTCATCTAGAAGGTTCTTTTGGGTTTCCAATTTTTCGAGAAGATTCTGTTGTTCACTCTTTTGTTCTGTTCGTTGCGCCTCGATTTTTTCTAGAACACTACTCTGTTGTTTTTCTATTTGTTCGAGAAGATTCTTCTGTTCATTCTTTTGCTCTTTGCGTTGTGTCTCAATTTGATCTTTCTGTTCTTCAAATTTTGCAAGGAGAACAGCCATCATGGATGATATATCGGAACTAATACTTACTCGTTCTTCTATCATTTCAACTTCGAATTGAAATGTATCCAAATCTTCGTTGTTCTGGGTTAAATAATCCTGTAGACGAATAATGAGATCATTTTTCGATCCAGCAGTAGGAAGACCTCGCTTAGTTAATTCCGCCTTCAACTCAGTCAAACTTAACTGATTTAGGGTTTTACCCATTTTAACTTTTCAAAACGCGAGCACTTTTACTTATTTCAAAATGTTTTACACTTTGTTTATTGTTAAAACACACGCGCACTTTTTATTTTATTCGCGAAATTATCTGATTCGCACAAATAAATAAGTTTTATTCCACTTTTCTGACACCAATGTAATGTTTTATTCCGGGTTCACAATAAAACTTATTTAATTTCCACTTATATTTCCGTTCAAATAAGAACACACTTTATTTCAACTCAATTTACTTTTATTATTCGCTCAAACAAACACACTTTTAAATCACTTTATTTACTACTAACAATTCGCAACACTTTATTTCACTTTGTACTGTACTCTTTCACTTTCAAGATTAAACTGTCCCCGGTCGTTGTCTAGGGGAACCTAATTCAGATTCCGAACCATATCCATATCAGGAAAGACAAGTCGCAGGAATAATTGTGCATGAAAAATATAATAATCGCAGTTTACATAACGATATCGCTCTACTTTTCCTCGAGACATCATTCGATGAGGCTCCTCACATCAAAACAGTTTGTTTGCCACCAAAGCCTACACAAATTTTGACATGTCACGTTGTATTGCCTCTGGCTGGGGCAAGAATCAATTCCAGAATGGAAAATACCAAAATATTTTGAAGAAGATGGATTTGCAAGTTGTTCGAAATATTAAATGTCAAAACTACATAAGAAAGACTCCTTTAGGAAAAAAATTTTAAATTACATTACAGTTTTATGTGTGCTGGTGGAGAGATTGGAAAAGGTACCTGCAAAGGAGACGGTGGTTCACCATTAGTTTGTCCAATGGCCAAAAATTCGGATCGTTATTACCAAGTTGGAATTGTTTCTTGGGGTGTGGAATGTGGTAAAGAAAATGTGCCTGGCGTTTATGCAAGTGTTCCAAAACTACGTTCTTGGATTGATAAACAATTGGCTTATAAAGAGATCGATGCAAATTATTTTACGCCCTAAATTACACACTTTGTAAAATATAAATTCGGTTTCATTTTTGCATTTTAAAATAAATAAATGCTATTTTATTTGAATTGTTTTTATTTTCCTCACTTTCATATAGTGTACTCCAATTTTTGCATAATGTATACATACAATTTTAAAGAGTTACTATCAATTTCCTGCAAAACTTCCAATGTGTTTATGTTATGTTTAGATTTTCCATTATCATCGTATTTTTACTTGCGATATAGGTACTATAAGGCAAGTTTAGGATTCGTAAAAAAAATCGAACTCGAGATAATAGTTTCAGTTGCTCTCTCTCCCTGTGAAGTTGTCTTTTTCTTAATGCCTGTGCTAATCTCTTTCTTAATTTTTTTTTGTTTTCATTAAATTTATGTCTAAACAATTATTTTATATAATAATTATTGTTTCCTCTTCTAAATTTATGTTTTGTGTCTAGACAGTGTATTTCTTATTGTGTTTTTTAATTTAATTATGTTTCTTTGTTAAAATAGAATAGAATACACAAGTAATATAAAAGTTAAAATATAAAAAAAAATATATATAAAAAAAATCTAATCTATATGTGTGTCCAATTATGTTCTGTATCATATACATGGTGTTTACTTCCCCGTAAAGCTAAATTTCATTTTCTCTAATTTGTCTCTTCTTCTTGCTTTTTACAGTGTCTAACATCTAACCATATACTATCCATCACTCTCTTTTCTTTTTAGTACCTACTAAATATTTTTTATTCTCTTTTTACTTGCGATATAGGTACTATAGGGCAAGTTTAGGATTCGTAAAAAAAATCAAACTCGAGATAACAATTTTACATGACATTACGATGATGGAGAATGCCAAAAAAGTGGGTCCGGCAATTCTGTCTGTCTGTCTGTGTGTCTGTCTCTATCTGGAGCTGCAGCCTAAACGAGTGAAGTGATTTTCTTCAAACTTGGTAGTTAGCAGTTTTTGGTGATTCCCTAGAGGGGAAATTGAAATTTTTTTTTATGACCAAAACCAACGGTACCTGCCATATAACGGAAATAGAAAAGTTAATTTTTTTCAAAAACGGCTCTAACGATTTTGATTAAAATTTTTGTGTGTAGTACTACACAAAAGAGCCAACTTTTTAAATAAAAAAATATTTTTTGTACCGTTATTAACGGTACCTGTCATAGAACGGTTTTTTTCGTTTCTGAATATCTCGTACAACATGAACCCGATTTAAATGAAAATTTTTATACAAAAGTGTGTAAGTACAGATAATATTAAAATTTTAGAAAATTTTCAAAAAACGCATTTTTGGTTTTTTAAAAAATATTTCAAAATTTTTTTTTGAGAAATCAATTTTTTGAAAACGGATCAATGAAAAATTTTGAAATTTAGTTTTTATGTGTAAATTAATTATTTCTTCAAAATGGCATACCAACTTTTCTTATGAAAAATGTTAAAAAATTTTTATATATAAAAAATTATTTTTTTAAAAAACGGCTCCTACAATTTTCGAAATTTTTTTTCTAAAAATACCTTTTTATACAAGAAATAAAATGGCATATTTGTTTTTTTATTTAAGATAATTTAAAACGGAGTTTAATTAATTATAAAAACAGTTTTAATTTTTTTATACTATAGCTACTTATGGAATTTCTTCAAAATATCGAATTTTAAATTTCTTGAATAAAAAGCTTTAACATTATAGTTACTTTAAGCATAAGAGCAAGTACGTGCGACCCCAGTCGTGCAATTTATTTAAAATGATCGTTCGTGCTCGATCGTTTTCTCTCTATACTCGTAAATCATCTTACTCATAAACAAAAATACTCACAAACAAAACCACACAAATTGTTTGAACTCATGAGTATACTCGATCCTCAATACCCACGAACAGAATTACTCGTAAACAGATTGACTGTTCCTAAACACTTGGCTTTACTCGAAATGATCGAAAGTGATTGAAATGTTCGAACGTGATCGAAAAATCATGAACAGTTTGAACAATGAAAACAACCACTTCAAATTTCTACGTCCTACCAGCCTACCTGTTGCATATTTTTTTTTATTTAGGTTTTGAGGGTTGGTTGTTTGCGGTAATACTGCAATTAAAGCAGGTTATTTTAATTTTATAATTGTGGTTTTAGAAAAGGATTTTCAATGACTGAGTAAATAAAAAAGTAATTAGTCGTTAGGTAACAATACAAATGGGGTAGTGGGGAATGCCCAGTTAATTTGTGTGCAGGTAGGTGCGTAGTAGAAACATATCCCTAAAAAATATGCAATAATTCGATTCGGGATGATTGTTTTTAAAACAAATTACTATTTTTTCGGGTAGGTATATTGGGGAAATTACAAATCAATTACAAATAGAAAGATACATTCAGTTTAATTCGAAAGGCCCTGTGCATATTCTTCAATGGTGGTGTGAAAATAAAGGCCAATTCAAAAACCTTTATGAAGCACATAAAATCTTGAATTGTATTCCCGCAACATCAGCAGCATCAGAACGAGCATTTTCACAGGCTGGAAATATAATTACAGAACAACGATCGAGGTTGAACCCAGAAACTGTAAATAATTTGATGATTGCGAATTCAAACTTAAAGATAAATCCAATATAAATATTTTTCATAAATACAAGTGTCATAATTTTTAACTTAATTTAATTTATTTAATTTTTTTTATCTAGCATTAAGTTTTATTTAATTTTTCTTTTTTTTCTGTATTTACTTTAATTTTATTCTAATATGTTTTTCTTCATTTCATTATCTTGTCAAATTAATTAATTTAAATAAAACAAATGTAACTTGCTTTTGTGTACCAAACTGATTCTCTTTTATTTACGCTACAAGAAAAACCACCCTCGAACACTTTGAACATTTCCTTTCCAGTTCGAGTAATTTCGATCACATTGATCATAAACATTTTGTTCACGATCATTTTACTCGATTATACTCGAAAAGAAAAATGATCGTTTGAACTCGTTTGAAATGTAGGATTACTTACGAGTCATCATACTCCTAAACAGGAAAGCTCGAACATATTTGAGTTGTGTTGATTCTGTTTGTTCGAGATCGTTTTTTTCGAGTAAGTACTCGATGTTCGTAAACAATACTCGACTCGAAGGCTCTCGTCCCTGCCTCTCGAAACTTCCTTTCCAGGAGGGGCACTTCATCCTTCCAGTCTAGTGGGATATTTTTAGATGTGTTCAGTGGGATATTTTGGGATGTGTTCAGTGGGATATTTTCTTAATTACTAAAGGAACGTTCACATTTCTACCTTTGCAGTAGTAGGTAGTGTGTTCAGACTCTTATCTTAAAAGTAGTTCAGTAATTGATCGTTACAATATCCTCTAAGATTAAAACCAAAGTGTAATTCAAATTTAAAATCATTCTTTAACACAATTGCAAAAACTTTTATAGAATTAAATAGTGAGAAAATAAGTCTTAGTTAATAAAAAACAAATAAAACAATAATGAATTGCTTCGTAAAATTGTGCAAAAGCTATTTTTATAACTATTCAGAGACCCTTTCCTTTCACAGGTGAATACACTTTATTTGTAACATAAATGTATGTTAAGTGAATTTATTCATATAAATAGATTATCGTAGAATAATTGAGAATTGGTTTCTGGTAGAATTAAGTCATTAAAATAATAAAATTTGTTAGGTTAGGTTAGGTTAAATGGGCTGACAGTTGATCTTGTTACCGTCACACTTAGATCAATGTAGATCCCTTGTGATACCCTGAAGTATTGTAACTTCATGAAAAAGTGATAACCTATGAATGCTATGGTTGTTCGAGCCATTTGGAGGACTTTACAAAGTTCAGTAGGCTATTGCCTGAAAGTTCCGAAAGTTCTTCTAATTCATTAAAGAAGTAGTTTCCTAAGAATTTTTTCCTAGTGCGACAGAGTGCTGGGCAGTGACAGAGGAAGTGAACAGTGTTTTCCTGTTCGTCCTCATTGCCGCAGCCTCTGCATAGATCATGCGTACTAAGCCCCATTTTCTTTTTGTGGTATCCTAGTAGGTTATGTCCCGTTAAGATGCCTATTAGGGATCTTAAGGAAGGTTTACTAAGTAGTAAGATCTTGTTTGATTTTTTCTCGTCGAAGTTCGGCCATAGTTTCCTGGTGTGACCGCAGGTTTCTAGGAGGTTCCATCTTTCATTTGTTTTTTGTGAAATATTGTTGACAATATTTCGTTTAATTTCACATTGTGGGATTCTGATGTTATGGTCTATGAGAGAGGGATCAAGAACTGAGCCCTCCCTTGCAAGCTCATCCGCTTTTTCGTTGCCGAACACATCACTGTGGCCGGGAACCCAGCAGAGTCTTCCATTATGCTGCATACCAAGAACCCTAAGCTCTTCGCGACAGCAAGAAACAAGCTTTGACTTGATTAAGGTGGCAGAAATCGCTTTTATTGCCGCTTGGCTATCAATGAAAAAGGTGATGTCAGCAGGTGATATCGCCATCATGGATATTTGTTTAGCAGCATTTTTCACTGCCAGTATCTCGGCTTGGAAGACACTGCTGTGATCGGGGAGCCTGAAAGAACTGGCAAGGTTAAGGTTTTCTGAGTAAAAACCTGCACCAACCCCAGTATTCATTTTCGAACCATCAGTAAAGATGGCGATAGTCGACTCATTTGAGAAAGGTACACTGTTTTCCCAATCTTGTCTGTTTGGGAAACTGACATTAAAAGACTTGTTGAAGTCTAAGTAAGGGGTCATGTAATCTGTACTTACGTTGTTGCCAACGTAGTTAGAAAGGATCGTAGTGTGGCCGTTTTGACTAGTATTCCAAATGTTGGTTTGACTGAGTCGTAGGGCGCTGTTTGCTGCTAATTCTTGTACAAATAGATCTAAGGGAATGAGATTAAGGATCGCTTCCAGCCCTGCGGTTGGAGTGGACCTCATCACCCCCGTAGTGCTAATGCATGCTGTTCTCTGTACATTGGTTAGGGTCTTCAAGTTCGTGGATTTCTCCAGAGCTTGCCACCAGACTGCGTAGGCTATAACCTTGACACCGCTGTTATTAAGTTTGATGAGAATCTCATTCATCACCAAAATCCAAAGAAGAGGTGATAAAATACCACCTTGTGGAGTTCCTCTAGATGCGTACATTTTTATATGTGACCCACCTAATTCACTATTTATTTGTCTGTTTTTCAACATGCACACGATCCATTTTATGACAGTGTCTTCTATTTTAAGATCAGTGAGTGCTTTTTCAATTGCACTATTATGAACATTATTGAATGCTCCTTCTATGTCTAGAAATGCTGCGAGGGTATATTCTTTAACCACAAGTGACTTTTCTATTGTTCTGACTGCACAGTGTAAGGCTGTTTCTACACTTCTACCTTTTGTGTATGCATGCTGAAAGGGTGATATAGTCTCCGGTCTTAAATAACTGCGGATATGTATATCGATTAATCTTTCAAGAGTTTTGAGTGTAAAAGAAGTTAGACTGATAGGTCTGAAATCTTTTGGTTCTGTGTAACTGGATTTACCAGCTTTTGGTATAAAGACAACTTTGACTTCACGCCATGTTTTAGGGACATATCCCAGTTGTAGGCTACTTTGGAATATTGAGATCAGGTATGGAATAATGAATTCACTACTTTTTTGCAGCATCAAGGGGAAGACGCCGTCCAGGCCTATAGATTTATAAGGAGAGAAGGAGTTGATGGCCCAGATCAACTTTTCTTTCGTAATAATTTCTCTAGGAATTTCACAAAATGAGTGCAAAGAGTTTGTGGAAACATTTTCCAATTCAGAGTTACTACCTGGGAAGTGAGCTTGCACCAGGAGTTTTAAGCTGTCTTGACAAGATTCAGTCCATTGGTTATCAGGCCCTTTTAGGGAGCCTATAGGAGTGATTGTTTTGGAGAGGATCTTCCTTAGTCTTGCCGAATGATTTGTACATTCGATAGTACTACAAAAGTTTCTCCAAGAACATCGTTTGGCTCGTTGAGTTTCTGTCTTAAATTTTCTTTGACTGGTTTTGTAGGATTCCCAATCACTTTCAGCTCTAGTGCGTTAAGCACGATTGAAAAGTTTTCTAGTTTCTTTTCTTATGTAACTGAGCTCAACTGTCCACCAGGGTGGTTTGTTGTTCTTCTTCGTCGCGGTAATAAGAGGACAACTTTTGTCCAATGCATCGCGTAGAATTCCTGTGAATTCCTCTGTCAATTTATCTAAGCCATTTGGGTCTAGATTATTATCAGTCCTCAGGGGACTGAGGTTCTTAACTATTTCCCTATTGAATACCTGCCAATCGGTACGCCTATTATTCCTAAAGGGCTTATTGTGCCTATCAGCATCAGGGATATAAAATTCTATTAGCCTATGGTCGGAAAAAGAGATTTCATCTAAAACCTTCCATTTTTCTAATAGGCAAGTGTCTGAGTTATTCGTCAAAGTTATATCAAGAACCTCTTCACGTGTTTTTGTAACAAAGGTGGGGGTGTTGCCTCTGTTAGCTACCACAAGGTTATTTTCGATAATATATTCGAAGAGGGACTCGCCCCTAGTATTTATGTCAGTGCTTCCCCATTGCACATGATGTGAATTAGAATCACAACCTAAAATGATATCAAATTTGTTCTTACTTGCAAAAGATATCAACGTTTTAGTGATATCTGCCGGTGGTCCTTCTATGCTATCATACGGCATGTAGGTGGAAGAGAAGATGAGCGTTGGAAGCCCATCGCGTTCCAGTTTTACCGTAGTCTGGTCAATATTGCTGTAAGTTGTTAGAAGAAAAAGATTAAACTGTTTCTTAGCTACTATGCATGTTCTAGGGTTACTATTTTGACTGTCAAGATTTGACTTGTACAACAGTAGTTCTTTTGAGTGTAGACCCTTGATATTCCCTCTTACTACCCAGGGTTACTGTATCAGGGCTACGTCGTATTGTCTACTCTCCATGAGGTAGACAAGGTTAGCGGTTGCGGCTTTACTATGATGAAGATTGATTTGTAAGATTTTCAATTCCATTTATATAATAAAGTTTAAGTTCAACGCATTACTAACCTGTTTTCTCTCGTTGCGAATCAATCTAAGTTTGCACCTAGTGATCCCAACGCGTATCTTGAAATCAGCCTTCCTTAGGAGTGGTAAAGATTTGTGAATCAATCTTACCACAACTTCGGTGCCATCATTGGTTCTCTCGTTCTTAACCACTTCCCACTCTTTGCTTAAGAGATCACTATTCAGAGATAGGATATATCTCTCAAGCCGTTCGCTGGGAAGGGTTGGGCCTTTTACCAACAGCTTACCTAGAGGTCTGTTGAGATCTTTAATCTCCTTTACGTCGATGAGACGAAGGTCGGCCTTGCCATGGAGCTGCCGTTTTCTTGATGAACTCACGAAGCCATTCGAGAGACTCATCGTTCTCGCAATTCATCACCTTGAAACCGTGGACAGTCTTGAGGTTACCGAAGAGTGGAACAATCCAGCTCTTGACGATAGCCTCATTGACCTCTTCCAGGATCCTTAGTTCAAGGAGATGCCATTCATCCTCAGTCAACTTGCGAGTGGGCCTACCATAATCAGCTATAGCGACTTGGTGGCCTTTTAGGCTAGCTCGGGAGATCTTTACCCTCTTCTTCGTCTTATTAGGCGAAGAGTTGGTAGGTGAATCGACGTCCTTTCTAGCTCTTTTGGATGTGCTAGGCGTCTCTATGATTCCTTGCTCTTCCGCTGCACGCAAACGCTGTTTGGATTTGTCCAGTGCAATTCGCTCTTTTGCAGTAAGGGACTCGGGAGTCCTCTTGGCAAAGCGACGGACAATTCTTTCCGCGTTGCGGTTTTGTCGGCGACGTAGCCCGCTCTCATCGAGAGCTCTAGCCTTACGCTGTTTGGTCTTATTGTCTATGACCGTAGCTAGGCTCTTGAACGTTGTATTTATCGTGCGGTCTGCGGGTTCGGAATCGGTGGTACTGTTTTGGATATCCTGTGGGCTACGGCCTACCAAGTTATCCTTGCACCCCATTTCATCCTTGCCCTCGACAGTATTGTCTTTATCACCCGCCAAACCAGTCGTACCACCAGGTGATAGGACTGATTCATCTGATGGGATATTATGAACCGTTTGGTTCCTGATAGTATGGTTTGCGGTTTCAGATTCTTTGGTGGTGTTTTGGATAACCTGTAGGCTACGGCCTACCAAATTATTCTTGCACCCCCCTTTATCTTTTCCCTCGACAGTTGTGCCTTTCCCACCCGCTTGATCAATCGTACCAGCAGGCGATAAAACTGATTTGGCCGATGAATTATTAGACGCAACGACGTGTGTCCGCACGACTGGATCGGATTTTCCTTTACGAGACGTTCGCTCGTCTGCAATCGAGGCAATAGCACTTGACGTAGATGGGATGACCCCCTTCCCTTGTTTTGGAACAAGGGGAGCAGGTGGTCTCATCACAGTCTTTTTACTCGTACCTTTTGAAGAGGGGGGGTTAGGTGCAAGACTAGCTTTACCCAAGCCCTCTCTGTCCATAAAGGCACGAGCATTGTGAAGTTTCATCCTGTCTTCTTCGGACATCTGGTTCCAGTCGAGTTTCCCCAACTTGTTGATGGTCCTTCTACAGTTGGAGACTCTGCTCCGCCTGGATGAGTTCGAGAAATTGGAGCTAGCGACTGAGATCTCGCTGGTGCTATCATCGATGTCAATCGCGCTAGCTCCGTCTTCCATATCAAGATTCGAGAAGGGGTGCAGAAGTAAATCCTCCTCCTCCTCGGTTAGTTGTTGTACCTTGTTGTTGTTCATTATATTTTTCAGTGTAAGGTCGTTCCGCTGCTTATATTTCTTGGTTCAACTCATCATGATTTTTTTAAAGCTGTCAAGTAATTTTCTTAAAATGGAAAACCATAAATATTTATAATTAACCATAATTGTTTATAATTATTTTTATAAAATCTGTTAAAATAAAAGTGTCCTTTTTTCTTGGATTTTTTCAATCCACAGCTGTCAAATTGAAAATCTCACAAACAGGGGTGTATTTATTTTTGTTTGGTGATGGCAAGGCGCTGCAACCGCCGGGCGCCCTTATGTGAAATTATTCTTTCCATTTGTTATTTTTTTTCTCGATAGCACAAGTTTAATGTGAAAAAGAGTATATTAATTGTTATTTTTTTAGATCATAAAATTAAGTTTTTTTAAGTTTTCCATCCAGAAATATGTTTGAATTTTCACTTAAGTACTTTTACACTTTTAAGCCAATGTAGCTAATGCTTAAACGCCAATAATTTATTTTTTTTATTTTTAAAATAACCATACATAACGTGTTTCATAAAAAATATAAATTTTCAAGTAGATAAAACGTTACGCCTTGCGAACAACCATCTTACTGCACTCCGTCCCTGGTTCAATGCATATGTGTTTGTGTAACTAACACTACTTTGTAAAAATGAAAAAAATGCCGCACTGGTTCTTCAAACACCCATTCCTGTAATTCTTATTCTTAGTAGAAACCAGGGCACAGTGGGTACTGCCATAGGTCCAAAATAAAATAAGTAAATGTCAGTTTTTTAAAATGCAATGATTAAACAATCTCCCATCAAACCAAAACCAAAAAATTTTAGACGGTTACACCTTTTTTTCATTTCTTAATTTCAGTCAAATTCAACATACATATAAAAAAAAGTACAGCTTGATTATCACTGCAGTTATAAGGTGTGAACTTTGGATAGTGATAACAGATGTTAAAAAATTGTGAACAATATTAAATTATTATGGATATTAAAGGAGAAGGTAAACACTTCCTAAAAACATAAATTATATTGTTAAATAACATTAGGGCTTATTGTAATGGGGCTCGTAAGCGAAGCAATTCGAATCATTTTTATTTATCTTAATTTTTAGTAAATTGGAGATTTAGTTGGTTTATCTTCGAAGGCCTTCTACAATTTAAGTTCTCAAATGAAGAATACTGTCCTACCTTTCGAAATAATATCGCATTTTTCCCCTTTTGGAGTAATACGAGTTTAAATGACCCTACACTGAAAAAAAAAAATACAACTTAAAACTAAAAGACTGCTTTATTGGCACTATTATTTTTATAAAAAACTGACCTAGAGGGTAAGGGTAAGGTGCACGACTGGCAATCAGGCTCGATTCCCGGCATTAACCATTTTTTTTTATTTTTCTTCAAAATAACAAAAAATTAAAATTGATATGATGTATTATTTTGCAATAATAAATCATATAAAGTCATAATACAAGCGTTTCATAAAAAAATTTCATTATATTTTATACATTGTATGGGAGGGTACCCACTGTGCAGGGGTCATATTCTGTATCGCATGAGCGAACAAGCGTGTGCGGAAGATTTGCTTCAGGCCAGCGTTCGGACCTTGCTCCGATCGGAGCAAATTTGCTCCACTTTTGAAGAAAAAAAAATCTACTCCAATGCTCCGATTTTTCGAGATTTACTCCACTTTTTCCACACAAAACAATTTTTTACCTTAACAACCAGACAACCCTGGATTGGAATGTTTGAAATTGAATTTGTTTTGTTTTCTGTTTCCCTTTTATTCCTATACCTGGCTGTGACTGACTGACTGAATATGAACACCATGTCGTCTCTACACGAAGACGCAAATTTCAAGATGCACATAAGAACAAGGGAGAAAAAAAGATCGATTTCTCCTTTACTCTTATGGGCATCTTGAACTTTTGCGTCTTCGTGTAGAAGCGGACCATGAATGAATGAATGAATGTGTTCTGTATTCTGTTTTGTTTTTCGTTCTAACTTCTAAGTAAGTTAATTTTGTTTCTGTTTCATTGTCATTACATTTGCATGCATGTTATGAAGACGAAATAACTGATTACATTTCGTTTTCGTCGCCAAAAAAATGAAATGAGACAAAAAATCAAAGCATAATGCCAAAAATAATAGAAAGGATAAATAATAAAGAAGCAGCAGTGGATATTGTTTTGAAAAAAGAGGTGATCATGGTAATGTACTGCATTGGCAATTATCTGCCTTTTACCATTATGGATTCCCTGCCGGGTTTGTTTGACGCTTTATCGGATCCGACCACAACCAAAATAAAGTGTTGTTCGAAAAAGGCAAAAGGTCTTAATAAACTTATTTCAAAATATTGTGTAAATAAAATAGCACAAAAACTCCAAAACAAGTTTTTCTCGTTAATAATTAATGAGAGTACAGATATTAGCTGTAAAAAATGCTTGGTTTTGGTTGCAAGACACCAGAATCAGAATTAAATATGTGATTCTTTTTTTGATTTAATTGAATTAAACGATTCAACTGCACTTTCAATATCAAATGCTATCAAGGAATATATAAATCAATTGAAGATTCCTTTTGAGCGTTTCATTGGATTGGGGACTGATAATGCAGCAGTGATGAACGGATCTCTTAATGGAGTAAAAACTATTTTAAAATCTCTTAATCCAAGTATGTTTTATTTAGGTTGTAGTTGTCATTCTTTAAATCTTTGTGCCAAAGCAGCGGCAAAACAAATACCTATGGAAGTCGAGCAACTTATAAAGACAATTTTTAATTTTTTTGCACATAGTGCAAAGAGGCTTTCTGAATTTAAGACTTTTCAGGATTATTTCGAAACGAATGAGCACAAAATATTAAATACATGTTCCACTCGCTGGCTTTCTGTTCAAGCAGCTGTGGATAGGGTGTTGGAGCAGTGGACAGCTTTAAAACATTATTTTCTTCTTCAATCTTTTGAAGATATGAGAGAGAATAATGTTGAAACGATAACAGAGGTGTTGAATGATGTGAATAGGTCATATTTATTTTTTTTATCGTATATTCTTGGTACAGTAAATGAAATGAATAGGGTTTTTCAGTCTGAAAAGACAGTAATTCATGTTCTCTTACCAGTCATTAAACAAAATTTTTGTAAATTATTGAGTAACTTCATTAAACCTAACTTTGTAAATATGGAAGTAGATTTTGAAAACCGAGATTTTCAGGTAATCACTGAATTAATATATTGTGGAATCGAATTTGAAAAAAACGAAAAAAACATTTCAAAAGAAAATATTTTTGAAATAAAACAAAGTATTTTAAAATACTACATTAGTTTATGTAAACAAATAAAATTGAGATTTTCATTCGAAGACAAAAAACTTAATTTAATTCAGTACTTAAACCCAACCAAAATTCAAGAAGGTGATTTACCATCAATTTTAGAACTGGTTGAGGCATTTCCCTTCAATGATTCGTCAATAGAAGTGTTAAATAATGAATGGAGATCATTTCATGATATAAGCAATTTAGACAAACAGGACTTAGTACAATTTTGGTACTCACTAAAGACCAAATCAAATATTATGGAAGAACTTATGTTTAGTAATCTTTCTGAGTACATGCTTACTCTATGCGTTTTGCCGCACAGCAGTGCAACTGCCGAGCGAAAATTTTCTGAGATGAATCTTTTAAAAAACAAATTCAGAAACCGTTTACATGTAAAGACTGTCGAAGATTTAATGTTCTCAAGATCACTAATAGAAAATCGCAAGCACATTTTTGAACCACCACTTGAGTTAATAAAGTTTATTAAACAAAACAAATTTGTACAAGGTGAATTTATCTTAAAATGATTTTTTTAAGAAATTAATTCACTTTTATTTAAGACTTTTCATAGCACCTAGTTTTTATTGTTAACTTTTGCATACATAATAAATGTATCTATTAAATATAATGAAACTTGTGATTTAGTATTTGATATTCGTTTATGTATATGTTTTCTGTCTTATTAATTTATTTTTTCTTTCTAATTATTTGTTTTGTTGTGTTCATTAGATAAATCTAATTTATACGTATGTACACATATATGATTCCATATATCTTTGAAGTAAACCATTAAACCTTTGTTAAAAACTCATTCGAAAAAAGTAAAATGTTTATTTTCTTATTGTTTTCGAATAAAAAAATGAAACGTGTGATTTCTTTTTCGTTTTTGCTATAATTAATTACTTTTTATGTTCATTTTACTGATATACGTAGATATAAAATAATAAAACGAAAATGTAGAGATTATGTTTACTTTTATACTTAAATAAACATTAATTAAAAGCAATTTCTTTAAAAAATAAGTTTTTTTTTTTTGTTGTTTCAAATCTACTCCGAAAATTTTGTATTTGCTCCACTTTTTTTCCAAATTTGCTCCACAATTCCATGATTGAGGTCCGAACCCTGCTTCAGGCCATGAAGCAAATCTTTCGCATATGCGAAAATGTGTGTTCGCTTATATGATACAGTACGTCACTCCAGGGGCCCAACTATGTAATTCGCTTCTGCAAAAAATGTGTTCGAATTCGCGGATCTCTGTAATTCTGTAAAAAATGAAAATTGGGCTTTTAAGCAATCTGTCTTTGTCTTTTTCCTTTCTATCATAACTGTTTATTAAAGAAGTACAAGAAAAAACCAACCAATTAAATCAATTCTGAGGAAAACAAACGCATACATGCATAATACATAATTTTAACTCAGCTGCATCAGTTTTAAAGAAAATATTAGGGTGATTTCATAATTGCATGGTTTACATGCGGTCATTTGCGATCAGACTAATGTCAGAAAAACTACACTGGTCAACAAGGTTTTTGCCACAAGAACCAAAATATACCAAAATACAAAAATAGTTTTTGGGATGCTGAAGTCGAATCTGAAGTCAGAAAAATTTGATTGGCTTTCATTTTTGAAATATAACCGTTAGAAAATGTCAAAAAACGTAATTTTGGCTGTTTTCGAGGTTATGTTTTTATGTGGAGTAATTAATTGTGAATAAATTTGTAACGGTGCTTTTAATAGCTAGTTTTATTCTTTCAAAAAATGTTTTAATCTTTCCGATATCTCTTTTATAGCCCGAGATATTTAAAATTTAAGTAGCGGTCTTTGAATCAGGAACAACACTGGCCAACGAAATTACACTTTTTTTGCCACAAGAATCAAAATATACTTTTCTGAAGGTTTTTGGGTTGGTGAACTCGAATCCACAATCAGAAAAATTCTATTAGCCTTCGTTCTTAAAATATTACCGTTATAAAATGCAAAAAATGGTTTTTTTTATAACGGTTATATTTCAAGAACGGAGGCTAATAGAATTTTTCCAATTGCGGATTTGAGTTCAGCAACTCGAAAACCTTCAGAAAAGTATATTTTGGTTCTTGTGGCAAAAATTCTGTGACCAGTGACTTAAACTTTAGATTAAGTTTAGTTTCTCTTTGACTTATTAAATGAAACTTAAGATATCTCGAGCAATAAAAGAGATATCGGGAAAATTTAAACAGTTTTTGAAAGAAGAATATATGTTCTTATAATAACCGTTACAAATTTGTTTTTAATGAATTACCCCACATAAAAACAGAACCTCGAAAACAGCCAAAATTACGTTTTTTGACATTTTCTAACGGTAATATTTCAAAAACGAAGGCCAATCAAATTTTTCTGACTTCAGATTCGGATTCAGCACCTCAAAAACTACTAGAAAAGTATATTTTGGTTCTTGTGGCAAAAAAAAGTTAAATTTTGTTGACCAGTGCTATTTGCGCATGTATTTTACTTTGAATTTATGAACACTTTTTCTGATTTGCGTCATTTGGCAAAATTTTTAAGTTTCAATTCAGCTTCTTCTCCAAAACAAACATATCTTCTTTAACCCATTTCCGGCTAACGTTGCGTTTTCGCAACGTCATGTTTGAAGACTTCTGGAACATAACTGATTATATTTTTAAATAAACTAAAAAATTATTTGGAAAGATAGTCAAATTATCTAATTGACCTGTTTTTGGATTTTTTTGTAAAAAAGTTTTTTCGAGCTTTTTTGGGGGCTATGAAAATTCGAGTTTTTCAAAATTTTGAGGTAAAATTTTTGAACTTTTGAAAAATATATAATAGTCAAAATTATAATTTTTCTAAATAGTCTCAACTACAGGTAAATGAGGGTTCAAATTATATTCCAAAATAGTGCTGAAGTATTTTATTTGAGTTGCCTGCTTGTCAGGTAAGATGAAAGCATTACGTTGCGTTTTCGCAACGTTAGCCGAAAGGGGTATCAAAATTTTTGAAATAATTTTTTTTTACATGGAGTATGAATAAATTTTATTTGAGTATTTTTATGAAGAAATGAACCAAATAAAGATACACTGGGTAATGAAAGATTGTTGAAAATAAAATAACAAAATTTGTAATAAGTTATACATTATAAATTGGTAATTTTACGCTTTCAAAGAATGGGAATTTGTGCGGTATTCATCGAAGTATTTTTGATGAATCGGGAGGAAAAACAGTTTGGCTAGAACACTTACAACGTCGAAATGGAGCACTTCATTTGGATTTCCTTCCGTTTGGATATCTGGTTTATTGTTTGTTTCTGATCGCAACGGAATCTTCAACAAATATTCTAAATTCTAGTTTTGGCATTGGTGTTTCCTTACCAAACTTTTTGCAAATGCAATATATTTTCAATACTTTTAGGAACGCTTCATCAAGTGCATTTGATAGTCAAATAGAATTGATCAGTTCGAATCCGATAATTTGCTTGTAGCGTTATCATATAAATCAATTCCATCCATCGTTATGATGTTTTCACGAATTGAATTTGGCATTGGAATGTTGACAAGTTTTCCCTTTATTCGATCAAACTGTTTTGCCTAATATATTGGTGGTTCCATCAAATGATTTGATTAGACTGTTACAATTGTTGTTGCAGCGAACAGGTGCAATTTAATTTTCGTTATAGAATGCAAAATCAATGAAACCATGACTTATTCTCATTTGTTTCAGTTCGGTCAGCTCTGATTTACCACTTCTATTCTCACGAACTATGGATGTAAATACAACACAAGAGTTGGTTTTTTGCTCTGCATTGAGAATAAATCAAATTACCTGTAAAAAGACGGTATTCTAGTTTGTGAGACTTAAAAAAAATTGTCGATTGTTGGCGGGTGCTGATTTGGTTTATCGATTTTTGAAAAGAATCAATTCAGAGAAGTCATCACTAAGTAATTGCACTACGATAAGAATTGAATGAAGTAGTCACTTTTATCATTTTTTTGACAACATCAAACATACTGTCACCAAAACGATGTCGCAAGTGTTTCAGACAATACGTTTTTTACTGCAAGAAATTTAATGTCCCGATTCATATCCAAAATGCTTCGATGAGTACCACACAAAAAACCATTCTTAGTAAGCATACAATATCAAAATATAATGTTTAACTTATTAAAAATTTTGTTATTTTATTTTCAACAACCTTTTATTACCCGGTATATCTTTATTTGGTTAATTTCTTCATAAAAATACTCAAATAAAATTGATTCATACTCCATGTAAAAATAAATTATTTCAAAAATTTTGATACCCCTTTCGGCTAACGTTGCGAAAACGCAACGTGAATTTTCTGGAAAACCAAAAGCTTTTCCAAAAATTTTTTTTCAGATTTCCTCTATATTGGGCCAAAAACAGATAGTGTGTAAAATTTCAAGTTTCTAAGTCAACTGGAACTGGTAGCCGCCGGAAATGGGTTTTAAGAAGAAAAAAACTTTTTTTTTTAACATTTCTCTAAATATTTACAAATTTATTATATCCAAGAAATTCGCGTTGTTATTTTGCCTTGAACTTTGAATTTCCAATCAATATTTTGACAAATTTGAGAAATACAGAAATGCTGTATCATTTTTACCGCATTTTCCTTCTTTCTTTGTGTTTAAATTCATTGCGCATGGGAATTTTTTCATTTGCACATTTGCGCTGCAAATATTTGCGTTTTACATTTATGAACACCTGACATTTGTTATTTGCATAAATGAAAGCTTTGCATTCGTCAGACTTGCGCAACCATGCATTTATGAAAGCACCCTTACTTTTTTACCCAACTTAGTACTAAAAAATTTTACATGACTCTAATTCAATGAGCCGTAGTGTAAAAAAAATGCACTACGATGTTTCGGCAAGTTGCCTTAAAAGTTGGTGTGTTCAATTTTCTTTTCAAAATGGTACAACATTGTTGGGAATATTCCATAAATAACCAAGATAAATTTTTTTTTCTTAAGAAATCCGACTTTTTTATGAGGTAATTTTTCCATATTATTCAAGTTTTGTACCCTTTCAGAACCTTTCAGAATACAAAAACTTAAATAATACGGAAAAATTACCTAAAAAAAAGTCGGATTTGTTAAGAAAAAAATTTATCTCGGTTATTTATGGAATATTCCCAACAATGTTATACCATTTTGAAAAGAGAATTGAACACACCAACTTTAAAGACAACTTGCCGAAACATCGTAGTGCATTTTTTTTACACTATGGCTCATTGAATTAGAGTCATGTAAAATTTTTTAGTACTAAGTTGGGTAAAAAAGTAATATTTTCTTTAAAACTGATGCAGCTGAGTTAAAATATTTGAATGCATTTGATAGCAGGGTTATTCAAGGTTCCGTAACAAAAAAAAAAAATGAGAAAAATTAAGATTTGAAGTCACGGCACATGAAAAACCGTCACAGGGTGACCATTTTTTCGACTTTTTTTCAAATGCCCATAACTCCCAAAATATATGGCTGCGATTTTTTTTATTATTTTTCTGATAACTGTTTCGTCAATACGAATATTATAAAAACAAAAATGAATTATCCTAAAATTGAATTTTTGAATTATATAAATTACTTTGAATTTATCTACTTTGAATTTAAATTATTGAATTTGTTTTAAAAATTAACTATTGTGAATTAACTTCAATTGGTATAAAATTCAAACTTCCCGCCCATCCGGCCATATTTTATTTCAATTTAAAAAAGAAGAAGAAGAAGAAAAAGAATAGGAAAATAAAATTTATTCCACACGTTATAACCGCAATAATCGCACGCATTTTCATTTATTCTCGTTTTCGTAAAAAGTTTAATTTTATCTTTTTTAATTTTTTAACTTTAAGCTCAAGTAAGAGCAATTATATTTGTAAAAACTATTACAAAATTTCATGGCGTCCGAGCAGTGACAAATTTAATCTAATAACACGGTGTTACAAAAATGAGGTTTTAAAATATACGCGGGCGGAGACCTATCAGGTTTTGTAGTGCTAGTCGCACTGAATACGAAACGGTATTTGAAAACCCCCTAACACCCCCAAAATCTGGAGTTACGGGCAAAAAACGGTTTTTTGGACCTTCACCCATTGAAAAAATTCTAGCTTCGACAATTTTTTACCCATTTTCGATTTTTTTACAGTTTCTGATAGAAGATAAATATACCTTTCTAACAATGTATAAAACATGTAACTCGGTTAAACCACTTAGAATTTATAAGCTGTCCAAGTTCAAAAATTCAATTTTTTTTGTCATTTGCCCAACTTCGGCATCAATTTAAAGTATATGTTTTCAAAACAACATGCTATTTAAAAAATATATTTTAAAACTATATCTATTTCCCAATTGATCGAGGTATTTTTTATGAAAATCACTTCAAAATTGGCTTAGAAAAAAAAAATTTTCGATTTCAACCCAGATACAGAAATTGGAACTTTTAGGTATAGACCAAAAATGTTGTTTCGGCACTTAGTAGGATAAGTTGGGCGCCGGGATATAATTAATTTGTTAAATTCGCGTTGAGTGCGTTGAAAGCCTAGTGTACGACGGGCATAACCTTGGTCTTAGAAAAAACATGGTAAATGGAATACATTAATGTAATCATTTTTCCTGTTTTTTTTTAATAATTTGTTTTATAAAAATTTTAGTTCTACTTTTTTCTGCGGCCCATAAAAATTTTGATCTCGCTGTTTTGGCCCTTCGTTACCATTGAGTTTGACATGCCTGGTCCAGACTGTGAATTTTAAAAAAATGAGTTTTAAAAAATTTGTTTCCCCTATTTTTAACTTTGAAATCGATTATTTCAAAAACTATTGGTTATATTATATTGATTAAAAAATTAGAATCAAATGCATAATTTTGCCTTTTGGAAATGGTATCATTTATTACTGTAAGTGTTGCCGTTGTTTTTTAATAATTTTTTTTTATTTTGATAATTTTTTTTTTAGAAAAATGCCCCTCCCACCTAAACGGGGGGAGATAGACCCTCCTCCCAAAGAAAAAAATGTTTGTATTGAGCTCCTCTACAAAAACCCTTCATCAAATCCTGGCGCCCAACTTATCCTACAACGTGCCGAAACAACATTTTTGTTCTATACCTAAAAGTTCGAATTTCTGTATCTGGGTTGAAATGGAAAAATTTTTTTTTCTAAGCCAATTTTGAAGTGATTTTCATAAAAAATACCTCCATCAATTGGGAAATAGATATAGTTTTAGAATATATTTTTTAAATAGCATGTTGTTTTGAAAACATATACTTTAAATTGATGCCGAAGTTGGGCAAATGACAAAAAAAAATTGAATTTTTGAACTTTGACATCTTATAAATTCTAAGTTGTTTAACCGAGTTACATGTTTTATACATTGTTAAAAAGGTATATTTATCTTCTATCAGAAACTGTAAAAAAATCGAAAATGGGTAAAAAATTGTCGAAGCTAGAATTTTTTCAATGGGTGAAGGTCCAAAAAACCGTTTTTTGCCCGTAACTCCAGATTTTGGGGGTGTTAGGGGATTTTCAAATACCGTTTCGTATTCAGTGCGACTAGCTCTGTAAAACCTGATAGGTCTCCGCCAGCGTATATTTTGAGTGTTACACCGTGTAATTTGTTATTAAAATTCGCGAATTGAAACGTATACTGTAGACATATATGTATATATGTACTTTATAAACTAACTCTAAAAAGTATACACGACGCGAGTGAATTTATTAAAAAATAATTTAAATTAATTAAAATCAATTTAATAAAATCGGTGGAATCCAAAAGTCGTGCGTGAGTGCATTAAAATCAAATTGTGCCCAGCAAAAACCACCCCCATTGCTGCAAAAATCGCCTAAGCTAAAGGCAACAACAAGCACCAGCAAAAAGAGGAGCTCCAAAGTCACCCCAATGTCAAAGGATACGGACCCAAGGGAAGTCGACACAGAAACTGAGGTATCAAAAAAAACTGAAAGTTTAATTTAATTGTTTGCAAAAAATTGCAACATTATTGTTTAATAATAATTTATTAAAACTTCAATTGATTGTTTTTGTTCATTCAAAACCTTCAATATAAATTGATTTAATTGAATGCAAAAAATTGCAACATTTATTGCATACTAAAAACACAAACACAACTTTCAGTTTTTGTCTTTTTTTGCAATACACATATTTATACACATACATATATTTTGGTGAAACAAACAAAAGTGCGGTTTTTTATTTTATTTAAAAAATTTATTGCTAATAAATATATAAAAGCGATATTAAAACTAATAATTCACTACATTATCTTAAATTTAATTAATCAAAAAGTAAAATTGCATCTCGATCTGCTGCCGCGCTGCCGCCGCTGTCACCGACCGTCATACATGTCGATCATTGTTTGTGAAAAACACACTATCTTCATATAAATTGTTTGGAACTTTACGTTCATAAAATCGAATACGCGATTTATTAATTAAACAATTAAATTTGCGAATATTAATTTCATTTAAATTATGTATTAATTCGTATTGAATTATATTTGGAGTTTCTGCACGAGTTTTATAATTAGGTATATAATAAAACACTTCTTATCCTCGTACAATGGTTGTATTTATTTACAAACGTTTTCGAAAAGTTAACTTTTCATCTTCAGGTGATAGCAAAAAATATAATTTTTAAAAAATTTTTTTGATAAGTTTACAAATTAATCAAAAATAATTTTATATAAATTGAAATTTTAATAATTTTGTTAAGTAATTGAAATTTAAAGTTATTTTAATAATGTCTAATAATGATAATTTTATAATAACAAGAAGAAAACTGAAGTGAATAAATGCGTTTAAAATTTTTTCTCAAAAATGTCCTTAGATGATAATGGTTTTAAGAATTTATGCAAAGAAGATCGTTCAAAAGTTTTGTTTTTATTCATGTTTTTTGTACGATTTATGAACATTTCTTCATAAGCATTTAATAAATTTGGGTTGTTAATTTCTTTTAACAAACGAAAACCTGCTATTTTATGATTTTTATCAATCATATGATCTGCTGGTGTTGATTCGTGTAATGTTTTTGAGTGTATCGCTTTATAGTGTTCTGACCATCTAATTTTAGTTTTCCTTCTTGTTTGGCCTATATATATTTCATCACAGTCTTGACAAATCACTGAATAAATTCCAGATTTCTCAAGAATATCTGTTTTGTCTTTTATGGTCCCAATTAGATTTTTGACTTTATTACCATTGCTAAATTTGCAGCTTTGAATTCCTATTGTTACCGTGCTATTAATGTTCCTCTTAGCAAAAACAATTATAATAAAGAGGTTGAAAATATTCAAAGAATAGCAAAAATAAACGGTTATACTAATAGAATAGTCAATAGTTTATTAAAAAAACTTCGAGAGAAAAAAGATTTGAAGAATTTAACCTCTTTAGTTCCTATTAAAGAAAATGTATTAGCATATATGGGTGGTACATTCATTGAAGGGTTGACTTACTCTTTAAAAAGAGTACTAAATAATTATTCAATAAAACTATCACCAAATAGCAATGGTAATAAAGTCAAAAATCTAATTGGGACCATAAAAGACAAAACAGATATTCTTGAGAAATCTGGAATTTATTCAGTGATTTGTCAAGACTGTGATGAAATATATATAGGCCAAACAAGAAGGAAAACAAAAATTAGATGGTCAGAACACTATAAAGCGATACACTCAAAAACATTACACGAATCAACACCAGCAGATCATATGATTGATAAAAATCATAAAATAGCAGGTTTTCGTTTGTTAAAAGAAATTAACAACCCAAATTTATTAAATGCTTATGAAGAAATGTTCGTAAATCGTACAAAAAACATGAATAAAAACAAAACTTTTGAACGATCTTCTTTGCATAAATTCTTAAAACCATTATCATCTAAGGACATTTTTGAGAAAAAATTTTAAACGCATTTATTCACTTCAGTTTTCTTCTTGTTATTATAAAATTATCATTATTAGACATTATTAAAATAACTTTAAATTTCAATTACTTAACAAAATTATTAAAATTTCAATTTATATAAAATTATTTTTGATTAATTTGTAAACTTATCAAAAAATTTTTTAAAAATTATATTTTTTGCTATCACCTGAAGATGAAAAGTTAACTTTTCGAAAACGTTTGTAAATAAATACAACCATTGTACGAGGATAAGAAGTGTTTTATTATATACCTAATTTCATTTAATTAAATAAAACAATTTGTGTAAATTAAACTCGGGTAAGTGAAATTTGTTTACAATTTGTTTTGACATTTCACTCGTTTCACAATTCGTTAAGTTGGTACTCTCTCTCTTTCGTTAAGCTCTCAGCTGTCAACATTGGTCGTGTTCAGTGACACAAAATAATTTCCAAATTTATTATTCGAAGAGTGTGTTCAGCAAACTATTTATAAAAAATAATTTATTTTTTTTCTCGTTTCAAACAATTTGATTTGAATTAAATAACTTTCGGCAATTTGCACAGAAATAGTTTTTTGAAATTAATTTTATTTCGAGGAATTTCGTATATAGAAATAAACTAATTTTCTAAAGATTTTCCAAATTCTAAAATTCAAAAACTGAAGTGCAATTGAATAGTTTGGATAAACTAATTCCAATAAATAAATTATTTTTCGAAAGTTACTAAATAAAATAAATTTAATACAATGACGGGCAAGAAACGGCAAGCATCACCAAAAAAGAATGCAGATCTTGAAAATTTAATTCATCAGCGATTGCAAATTAAAAACAATATAATTCGAATTAAAACGGGTCTAGAAGAAAAAACTTTATCGTTTAATCCAATCGAATTAGAATGTCGATTAGATATTTTAAATTCATATATTGACGAATTAATGAATTGTCAGTCGGAAATAGAATCCATTGATCGAAATGATGATTCCCGCGGTGAATTGGAAGACATTTGTGTTGGTGCAAAAGCACTTCTTATTTCACATGTCAATAAAAGACGAAAGTCGAGTGCAATTGACTATTCCTTTAGCAATCCACATCATTCACGACTTCCAAAAATGTCTTTTCCTAAATTCAGCGGAAAATACTCCGAGTATAAAAATTTCATTAGCCTTTTCGAAAGTTTAGTAGACAACGATCCAACACTGAGCCAAAAAACAACGTAAAATCAATCGAAACCACTTTGAATCAATGAAAAATCACTACATTTTTAGCCTAAAGTGGAAAATGATTGAATCAAAGTAGTACACTTTAAATCTAAGTTGTTCACACATTAAAAAAAATTAAAAAAAGTAAAACTGACATCCGCTGGGGATCGAACCTGCTATACCTGGGTTGACAAGCTTGTGCTTTACCACTGTGCCATCTCACTTATAAAAATTGATGTGACAAACTGTAACTTAAGCATAGGACGATTTTTAGAAAATGAATGAATATATTTTTCACCATTGATTCAATGTAGAACGGATTAAAAATTACTATGCGTTTTTTCTCTGGGTGAATGCTTCCGGATATTGAAAAGTTCAACCATTTAATTTCCTGTTTATCAGGTGCAGCTTTAGCTTTAAGGCGTTCCAAATTACCGAACAAAACTATCCGAAAGCATTGGCGAGTTTAAAGAAAGTCTACGACAATAATTGCTTAATATTTTTTGACAATGTTTCAACACTTTTTGAATTGAAAGAAATTTCCAAACCATCTGCGTCTTCATTGCGAAGCATGATCGATACAGTTTCTGCAATTTATGATTCGCTTCTTTCATTGGGTGATGAAAAGAATATAACAAACGCAATCATAATACATTTAGTTATGTCTAAGGTGGATGCAATCACAAGGTCAAAATGGGAAGAACAATTAGATTTCAATACTCTTCCTTTGTGGAAAGATTGTGAAGAAGCTCTTAATAAAAGATATCAGCATCTTTCTGCTGAAGAAGCTTCAAGTTCAAAATTCATATCTTCCGATAAGCAATCCAAACCTAACCAAGATTCAAGTCGTTTCAAAAATCAAAAGTCTTCATTTGCTTGTGTAAACACGCAACAAAATTATTCCAAATGCATATATTGCAAATCAAACGACCATTACATAACAACGTGTCAAAATTTTACTTTATTGCCTGTCCACCAAAGATTCGAATATGCTAAAAGTGTTCCGATTTGCATTAACTGCCTTCGAAAAGGACACACAGTTTCGAAATGCAAAATGAGTCGATGCAGCGTTTGCAATCGATCTCATCATACATTACTGCACCAGTACGAATCAACTTTTACTAGTTCACCGACACAAGCATCAACAAGTTTTCAAGCTATGCATGCCTCTGTTTCGAGTGATAAAGTTATTCTTGCCACTGCAATCGTGCAAATAAAGGGCAGTTCTGGAGAATATATGCCAGTCCGAGCATTACTTGATTCTCGCTCTCAATTAAACTTCATCACAGAAGAATTAGCCCAAAGATTAAAACTTCGAAAAGAAGAAAAACCTCTGAATCTGCTTGGCATTGGAAAGGCAAGTACTACGGTAAATAAAAAAGTACATGCAGAAGTTAAATCAAGATTTAATAATCATTCGTTTTCTGCTGATTATTGAGTAATGAACTCAATATCGTCATATCAGCCGGATCAAGCAATAAATACTTCGGATTGGAATATTCCATCCAACATTCAACTAGCTGATCCGTATTTCAATAAGCCACAAAAAATTGACCTACTTATTGGAGCAGACACATTTTTTGAATTGTTGTCAGTTGGTCAAATAAAACAAGGTCCCGAATTTCCAACTATTCAAAAGACACTTCTTGGTTGCATAATATCTGGGAAATACCCCAAGGGTACAAATAAAAATACCAAGCATTGCAATCTGGTATGTCAGTCTGAAGATTTATCAGATTTAGACGAAAAGATACCAAAGCTTTGGTTATTGGAAGAAATTCCTGGAGAAACGAAAAAATATTTCACTCCAGAACAACAATTGTGTGAAAAGCATTTTGTTGAAAATACAAAACTTTTGCCGACAGGTCGTTTTGAGGTAAAACTTCCATTCAAATTATCCTCAAACTCGCTTGGAGCATCATTCGAAACTGCCAAACGCAGATTTCTCGCACTTGAGCGAAAGCTATCCAAAGATAGCATTTTGAGAGGCATGTATATAGATTTCATGAAAGAATACATTGCGTTGGGTCATATGTCACCAACAAATAATGAAATCCCAAAGGGCCCACACTATTTCATTCCACATCAGTGTGTTTTGCGACCGCAAAGCACAAGTACAAAGTTGAGAGTTGTTTTCGACGCCTCAAGTCGAACATCGTCTCAACTGTCACTGAATGACACCTTGATGGTTGGGCCAACCATTCAAGAGGAGCTATTTTCGACGTTGCTCCGTTTTCGTACCCACAAATATGCTATTACGGCTGATATTACGAAAATGTACCGGCAAGTTCTTGTTGCTGAAGAGCACACGAAATACCAGCTCATAGTGTGGAGGCAGCATCCGTCACAACCACTGCAAATCTTTCGATTAAACACTGTAACGTATGGTACATCTCCGGCGCCATTTTTGGCGATACGGTGTTTAAAGATGTTGGGCGATGCTAACGAGTCTTCTTTCCCTACGGGGTCAGATGTTATTCGAAGAGATTTTTACGTTGATGATCTCTTAACTGGTGCCGATAATCTCGAAACACTTAAAATAATGAAATTCGAGATTCAAGAAATCCTTACAAAAGGAGGGTTTCAATTAGCCAAATGGTTTTCAAATCATCCAGAGTATCTAAATACTGAGAGTTCTGAAAAATCAATAAATTTTAATGATTCAGACTACACAAAAACTCTGGGAATTTGTTGGCACCCTAAAGAATATACATTTAGCTTCAATTTGGACAATAATTTCCATGATCTACGAGCTACTAAGAGAAACATACTATCAGTTTCCGCTCGTCTTTTCGATCCTCTTGGTTTGTTATGCCCCATAGTAACCAAAGCAAAAATCTTATTACAAGAGCTTTGGATAGCAAAAATTGATTGGGATGAGTCGATTCCATTGCGCCTTGATACCAGTTGGCAAAATTGCAAAACTAATTTATCTCAACTTGGCGAGATAAAACTACCTAGATTTGTCGAAACTCATTCGAACGCAAAAATTCAAGTTCATGGGTTTGCCGATGCTTCGACGAGAGCTTACGGTTGTTGTATTTACATCCGAAGCCAAAGCACGGCCGGTATCAAGTCGACGCTATTAACTGCAAAGTCTAGGGTGGCCCCATTGAAAACAAAATCGATCCCTCGATTAGAACTTTGCGCAGCGCATACTCTTGCTAAGTTATGGACAAGAGTAGAGGCAATGTTGAGTCTTGACGTTGAACAAGTTATTTTTTGGACCGATTCCGAATAACTTTGCATCCATCTACGCTTACAACTTTTGTAGCAAATCGAGTGTCCGACATCCAAGAGTGGACACAAAAAGTATAATGGAGACATGTACCAACAAAACAAAATCCAGCAAACATTCTGTCAAGAGGCTGTAATGTTGAAGAAATCAATGCGTCAATATGGTTCAAAGGTCCACAGTTCTTATTGAACGAACAATCATCGTGGCCGGTCAATTCGCATTTTGAGTTGTCTCCAGAAGATGAAGCCTTAGAAAAACGTAAAACAAATATGGTTCTCATAGCAGTAGAAAAACCTCGAACTAAACTTCTAGATTTTATAGAAGAAGAATCCTCATATACCGACCTTATAACTACGTTTGCTTACATAATGCGATTCTTTAAAATATCAAAAAACAAAACACATAAAATATTGGAAGAATTGCCAACGGCAAAAGAGAGAAACTTGGCGTTTCTAAGAATAATTGAAATCGTCCAAAGTTATGAATTTCCAGAAGAAATTGAAAAACTTCGTAGGAAAATAACTCTTCAAAATAGTATTCAAAAACTAAATCCGTTTATTCATGACTTTCAAGAAAACGAATTTTCATTTTCGCTGATTCGTGTAGGTGGTCGTCTTTTGAACGCCCCAATTGTATATGATGCAAAATTCCCACTTTTGTTAACCAAAAATTCACCATTTGTAAAAACGTACTTAACGTATTTGCATCGAAAAAATTGCCATGCTGGACCTCAAGCTATGGTGGCATTGCTTCGAGAAAAGATTTGGCTAATAAATGCCAAAGAAGCTTGCCAAAAGGTTGTGCGACAATGTATTAATTGCTTTAAGTACAAACCGAAATTACTTACCCAAATCATGGGTAATCTACCAGCGGATCGATTGCGAGCGCAACGACCTGTTTTTAGTATGTGGAGTAGATTTCTGTGGCCCGGTAAATACCACTCTTAAAATTCGTGGCCGGCCGACGAATAAAACTTATATTTGCGTTTTTGTTTGTTTCGCCTCCAAAGCTGTACATATTGAATTAGCTTCTAATTTGTCGTCTGAATGTTTTATTCTCGCCCTTAAAAGGTTTATCTGTCGCCGAGGGATTCCGAAGACGATTTATTGCGACAACGGGACGAACTTCGTAGGAGCTCAGACGATCCTGAGGGAAATCCGAGAGGAGTTGGAAGAAGGCGCAGAAGCTGTTCACCGATACGCGGCAGAGGAAGGCTTCAGCTTCGCCTTGATACCGCCCAGGGCACCGCATTTCGGAGGTCTATGGGAGGCGGTGGTCAAAGCGGCGAAAACGCTGTTACAGCGTACCGTGGCCAACGCACTCCTCACAACCGAAGAGCTACTCACCGTGGTGATCGAGGTCGAGGCAATCCTCAATTCAAGGCCAATCGGGCCGCTAAGCGCCGACCCCAACGACGGAGAAGCCCTAACCCCAGCGCATCTTCTAATCGGCAGCAGCTTACGATCGCTGCCCCCAGAACCAGTGCTGGAACGGCAAACGGGCTGCTTGAGAAGATGGCAGCTTCTATGCTGGCTCAAGCAGCAGTTCTGGCTGAAGTGGTCCAAGGAGTATCTGCTTGGCCTACAAGCTCGATCCAAGTGGGTACTGGAGCAGCCCAATCTCGTCGTGGGCAAACTCGTCCTTATCCACGAGGACAACTCACCTCCTCAGCGGTGGAAAACAGGGCGAGTGATAGGGGTCGTCGAAGGGCAGGACGGCAAGGTCAGGGTCGCTGACGTCAAAACCGCCAACGGCGTGCTTAGGCGCCCAATTGTCAAACTGGCCCCCTTTCCTGATGAAGACATTTGAAGCCTACAGCCTTTCAACGTGGCCGGTGTTTCGTCAATACGAATATTATAAAAACAAAAATGAATTATCCTAAAATTGAATTTTTGAATTATATAAATTACTTTGAATTTATCTACTTTGAATTTAAATTATTGAATTTGTTTTAAAAATTAACTATTGTGAATTAACTTCAATTGGTATAAAATTCAAACTTCCCGCCCATCCGGCCATATTTTATTTCAATTTAAAAAGAAGAAGAAGAAGAAAAAGAATAGGAAAATAAAATTTATTCCACACGTTATAACCGCAATAATCGCACGCATTTTCATTTATTCTCGTTTTCGTAAAAAGTTTAATTTTATCTTTTTTAATTTTTTAACTTTAAGCTCAAGTAAGAGCAATTATGTTTGTAAAAACTATTACAAAATTTCACCTACCCTATCTACCGTTTTCGTTTCGACGTTAACTTTTGGGACACCCTGTATACGCCACTTTTCCTCAAAATTTAAATGTCAAAAGTTTTGTTTTCTCCAGCTCCTGTCATGTCAAATCTTTTATTGTGTTTTATTTGGAAGATTAAGATTGGTATTATTCATTTAAGACACGCAGTTTGACTAGGAAGTACAATTGAAATTAATTTTCGAACAGATGCGAAAGTAGCAAAAATTCACATATTTCATTTGAATTATTGAAGGCTCTGCATTCGTCCGACTTGCCCAATCTTACAATTATATAAGCATCCCACCCATGTAATAATACTTCAATAAAAGAAACATGCTCAGTGTCGCGATTCGTTTTATTTATAAAAATAAAGTCTGACGAATGGAATGAAACAAATCAACTGTGACGTGTTGAAACTTTTTTCCATCTGATGCCATTAAGTAGTGTTGAAGCTTCAACATTTGTGTGCGTGATTTTTTTTAATGTGATTCTGCCTAGTTTCAAGTGCATTACTCATTTAGGTGCTTCTTTATTTGTGTGTTGTAAAAAAGAGAAATTGGAATCGTAGACATCTTTGAGATGGCGGATTTCAGCGATTTCCAGGCCAACATATGTATCACGTAGGTATTCGCAACAAAAATAGGGCTTGAACCAAACCATACTATTCTGGAAGTTCTTTGTATTAAGAGGCCTCCTCCACAGGAGATAATTTTTGTCATGTTGACGTGTCTTAACAAGAAATGTCTTGTGGAGGCTCGCCATTTCTTGTTATGATTCAATGTTAGACAATCGTGTCTTCGATTTTGTCTGAACACGGCAAGTCTAGCAACGAATTTGACAGATGTGTTTTTTTTTCTTTTGGAAGTGTAGTTTTTTCATTATTTTTTGTCCTCTCATGAGCAAGATTGTCTCCGTAGTAGCGGACGACAAAATAATACATTTGTTTGTTTTGCGAATTTTTGCATGTTTTACGTTGAATTCAATTAGATTTAATGGGATGATAAATATACTTTTTGAATTTATTTATTTAATGTGAATTTATTTAAATGCCTGGCAACACAGAAGGGTACATGTGGTAGCGGTACGGGTAATTGTATGAAAAAATTTCCACAGCTGAATTGTTTCAGTTTGGAATTTTTTTCATACAATCACCCGTATCGCTACCGCATGTACTCTTCGGTGTGGCCAAGCCTTAATAGACATTAGGTATAATTGATTTTGTAAAAAAAGCTTGTTTATTTCTTAGAAGGAAAAAAAATCCGAGCCATAGGTACATGTATAAATTGAAAAAAATTAACAAAATTAAGTATTCATACAAAATTGACTGCATATATAAAATAAATTTTGTCCGCAAAAAATCATACATCATCCTCTGGCAAACGAGGTAGCCCGATCAATCTAGACATTTTATCAAAGTTAATTTAAGTACAAGATTTTTTGATGCAGTTAGGTTCCTTTGATGGAGGAGAATATGAAATCACAGTTTTACACCAAAATTTGATATGGCGTATCCCCGAAAATGACCCCTGACCCCTAGGTAGTACGGAAAAAGTGATTTCACGATTTTTTGATGCAGTTAGGTTCCTTTGATGGAGGAGAATATGAAATCACAGTTTTACACCAAAATTTGATATGGCGTGTTCCCTAAAATTACCTCTGAACCCAAGGAAGTTCGAAAAAGTGATTTCAGTCGAATTTAACAGAAATTTTATCAAAGTTAATGGAAGTACACGCTTTTTTGATGCAGTTAGGTTCCTTTGATGGAGGAGAATATGAAATCACAGTTTTACACCAAAATTTGATATGGCGTGTTCCCTAAAATGACCTCTGACCCTAGGAAGTTCGAAAAAAGTGATTTCAGTAGAAGGCTTTCATAAGACCTGTTTCAAGAGGTTCTTGTAAGTATGCAATGTTTTCATCTCTCAAGTATGCAATGTTTTTCATCAATAAGTATGCAAAGCATTTATCCTGCAGATATGCAATGTTTGAAACGCTTTAGAAAAAAACATTGCATTTTTATGTGAGGTTTTAATTAGCTCCCTTTTTTCCACTCATCTTTAATATTCCAGTATGGTCTACTGGTAAGGTGCTGGCTAGGTATGCAGAGGTACGTGGGATCGATTCCTGGTCGGCCCATGTGATGAAAATAAAAAAATATGTTCTTTTTCAATTAAAATAATATTCTCATCATTTCAGAACAACAGAAAAAGCTGTGGAATTTCCAAAAAAAGGAAAAGAAACAAAGTAGGAAAAAATTAAAATAAATAAAATAATATGTAGAAAATACAAAACAGAAAAAATCAAAAGAAAATTAATGAAATTCAATTAATTCTTTTTTTTATTCATTTTCTACAACATTTTCTACATCACCTACAACAACTTCTATTAGGCCTTATTATAACATCCTACGCAAGTAATCCGGTTTGTGCATTAGATAAACATTCTCTAGAAAGACCTCCGTAACTCCATTTCAAGCTGTTTGTCATTACCATAGCATTGCATTAGGCCTACTGGGGAGACCACGTTAAAAAAAACGCACCGACAACTCTACCTCTACGGTGGTGTGGAAAGAAGTTAAAAAACTTCTTATTTTATGAAAATTTATGTTTAACAAATTTCAATTATCTCAAAAACTAGAAGGCATAGGAACATGATTTTCAGAGTTTTATAAGAAATCAATTGAAGCAGTTTTTTATTATTTTTTTTTTTATTTTGATATTTTTTTTTTAGAAAACTGCCCCTCTAACCTAAACGGGGGAAGATAGATCCCCCTCCCATAAAAAAATTTATTGTAATCAACCCCTCTACTAAAAACTAAATTATCAATTCTTGGCCCTAACTTTATAGTACTCTCCCCGTTTAAAGGGTAAAATTGGGGTAAAAAATTGTAAAGAAGGGAGTTTAAGAAGGGGTATAGTTGGTGCAATGGGGTTGCTCCCATAGAGAGTTTTTATGAGCATGATGTGAACTTTAACATACTAAAATTTTATTAAATTCGATTGAGATCACTTTTTCAAACTACCTAGGGGTCAGAGGTCATTTTGTGGCACGCGCCATATACAATTTTGGTGTAAAATTGTGAATTTATATTCTTCTCCATCAAAGGAACCTAACTGCATCAAAAAATCGTGAAATCACTTTTTCCGTACTACCTAGGGGTCAGGGGGTCATTTTCGGGGATACGCCATATCAAATTTTGGTGTAAAACTGTGATTTCATATTCTCCTCCATCAAAGGAACCTAACTGCATCAAAAAATCTTGTACTTTAATTAACTTTGATATATAGTGAAATTTCGTCTAGGATGATCGGGCTAAGGCATATGAAATAAAAGGTCCAAACAAAATTTGCCCAGCCAAGAAAAGAAAATTGTTATGTTGTAGATGTTAGACAATAAGCTGTGGAGGCGGGGTGTAATACTGTAACGATAAATTACTGAAATTCTTTTAAGATAAACAACACACTGAACCTTTAGTAATAAGGCCGTGTGTGAATTGCGTTAGTGCCTGGCTACACAGTGATTTTTCAATCGATTGAAAAATCACATGCGGTGGCTACACACTGTTGTGCCCAATCACGTTCCACTTTTACATTTTCTAGGAACAAATGTCAAAAAGAGGAAAAATTTTGCAATGGAACTGTACTGCCCTCAGAAAATTCAGTTCCCTTCGTGAGCATCTTCCCCCTTCACTCCTGATCCCTCTTGCCTACAAACTCACTTCTTAGGCGATTGAAAAATCACCGTGTAGCCAGGCACTTAAATAGTTAAATCTTGTAAAATTTTTGACACTATTGAGGTGAATAAAAAATTTTCAGCTGTCAAAACATTAATGGCCTCTGGGAGCCGGTTAATCGAAGTTAAATTTTTTTTGCACATGGTTTTGTTATTTTGTGCATTGTATATCAATTCATATACAGTTTTTCAGGAGTATCATGTCAGCAAAAAGGCAGAGAATAAACAATAAGCCGTACAATATACATATGTAAGTAAATTAATATTATTATTATAAATTTTATGTATAATTTATTTTTTAAGGGACCCACGAGGAAAAAATTCGGCTCATAAATTTAAGGACCGAAAACAATGAAATGTTTACCAACAAAAATTCAATAATGAGCGCTTGCTGGAAGTAAGAAATTAATAATTTATTAATTGTACAAATAACCACATCATATTATTTTTCAGAGCCATAGCAGAGAAAATGGAGAGTACCAAGGATGCCAACCAATGTAAGCAGCAATGGAAAAACCTTCTCAATAGATACAAGGTAAGTGGAAGCTCATATCTCTATATCTCTCACGGGCGACGAAGGCAATTTCGATGGCACAATCTGCCCAACAGAACAATGCCTGCCAAGCACATGGGCCGATAATGCAATTCGCCAATGGGAGGCAAGGTGAACATTTTAAAATATCACTTAAATTACCCAACACGCTAAAGAACACAACACCAAATGGTCAGATGCATGGCCCAGGAAGTGTTTTGCCAAATTAACGTCAACAAATCCCAAAACACCAAGTCCCAGTAAAAATGAAAACTCAAAAGACTACATAACCATTTGACAAAGTTCGTGATGATTCCATTAACGATCTAATGGCCACCATAGCCTAACTCGATTTCAATGGAGTGCAAGTTTTGCCCGAAGGCCGAACGAAAACAACCTCACCACAATTTCATAGCTCGACAGAATTTTTCACAAAATATCAGCCAGTATAGTCACACTGGGCACAAAGGGTTATGTTGCTGCACTTCGTCTGAATCTTTTCAACTATCCTAAATAGCTTAAAATGCTTGAAGTAGTAGATTCTCCGACTTAAGCTTGGTATAGTTTTTGTGCTCGAGCTACTTCTTCAATTTTCTTTCCTAAAGAGAAACATTTTGGATTAATTTTTAATTTGCTTATAGATATTTTTTTTTAGAAAAATATACTTAAAAAGAATTGACGTGGTTTCAATCAAACGTTCCAAATAATCTGCACTTCGTTGTATGCTTTCGTTTAGTCCTCTGATTTTCTTTGTTAAGAGTTTCAACATGCTTCTCCAAGTCAACTGCGATGAATTTCCCTCTCTTGGCTTTGACGCTTGAATTGATTATCCTGAAGCTTTTTATTTTGTTCCAGATGTGGGTGTATATATTTATGTGTACCTGTTTAATGAACTCAATAATTACAACAACAACTGACTTCTGATACCTATGATGCGCCAGACCATTCATAAATCTCGGCTGCAAAAGAATTTGGTTATAAAATAGGTTTTAATCCTGATAAGACAAAAAGATCCAACTTTTGTTTGTTTATGGTTGATTTTGTTTTGCTTTTAGAAACACGGCATGGTTTGGAACAAATAAAAGTTCTATTGACGCTTTTGCTTGGTGCTGGTACAATGTCTCAATAAAGAAAAATTTATTTGTCGAATAAAAGAACTTTATGAAGATGACGAATAAAAGAACTTTATGAAGATGACAGATACATTTTTCTTTATTGAGACATTGTACCAGCACCAAGCAAAAGCGTCAATAGAACTTTTATTTGTTCCAAACCATGCCGTGTTTCTAAAAGCAAAACAAAATCAACCATAAACAAACAAAAGCTGGATCTTTTTGTCTTATCAGGATTAAAACAAATTAAGGAAAATCGTACTTCTTTTTACAAAAACTTAAGCCTGATTTGCAATACTGCGAGACGACGAGACGAGATTTTTAATAGGTCATTTAAATGGTAAGTCATTTGGTAATGTTAAGGGTTTTTTTCAGTTTATCTATTTCTGACAGGTGTTTGGGAACTTAACTCATAAACCGATATTGACCTAGCCAAACTTTTCGTCAAGTTTTAAGTAAAAATAAACTCTTAAACGTGGTGGACTTAATGTCGCATACGTTACGCAACATATGTATCTAATTTATGGTAACTATATTTGTTAAATTGCGACTTGTGGACGCTTCATTACATAGAAGGGTTAATATAAAATTATTTCTAAGTGTTCAAATCGATCTAAAAACTGTTACGGCACTTAAAATCTATTTCAAACATCATAGAACATGCAAAAATTCATATACGTTACAATGGAAAGCTCCAACAGAAGAATGTGTGTAAAAAGAAGGAAACTATTTGGCCAAACATCGAAAACTAGATATAAATTTTTCTCTCGCAACGCTCTCGTGTCTTCGTCTGAAAAACTGAAAAGAACTGTGCTTGGGTGTTTTTGTTTTTGTCGTTCGGGATTGAAAGCGACATAAGCATTTTCGTTGTCAACTTGAATTTCCTTTCACAGATATGTAAACATTTAACTATACGTAGATGGTATTTGTAATAAGTTTCCCTTTATTTCATTTATATAGGCATGTTTGGCGAAGAACACTGGAGAAGGAGCAGGCGATGACGCACCAGATGAACTTTTTGAAAAAAAGGAATGGCCCTATTTTGATTTGATACATCAATATGCATCAAAAAAGGACAACTACTTTCCGATGCTAACGCTTGACAGCCACGACGGTGCAGCTTTGCCACAGCTAGTCGTCCAACAAGAATCAAATTCACCTGTTTCTCCTTCATCAACATCAACATCCCCTTTCCAACTCAACATACGTTCAACTTTAATAGACGCTCACATTCTCCCTCTCCATCGCCGCACAGTGGTGCCATTCTTCGTTTTTGCCGACAAAATTCATTTGCACGGCCATTTCTGGACGAAAAGTCATGAAATTTGGTACACTGAATGATTATAGTATGGAGAATACGAAAAGGCTGCCAACTTTTTTTTATTCAAAATGGCGGCTAAAAAATGGCGGAAAGAATGAGCGTTAAAATAGAATTTTCATTTTCAAAACAGTATATAAGCTAGAAATTGGGCTAAATTCATGTCAAAAAGTTGTTAGATTTAAGATTTAGGACTCATAGATTAATATTCATTACAAAAAAATCAAAAAATTTGAAAACAAAGTCCAGAAAACGCCAATTTAGTAAAACACATTTTAAGACCTCTAATTACGCTATTTCATGGATTTTTTTTTTAATTTATCACAATTTTGAGATCTCTTCTATTTTTGTTTCATAAGAAAATTGAAAATATTGGGGTTATATGGTTGCCAACTATGTTTTTAAGTAAATATAAGAAAACATGATATAATGAAAAGTTTCAATGTTCAATAAAACTGAGAATTTAATTTTTCCGTAAACCAAAATATACTTTTCTAATAGATTTTAGCGTTTTAAATTCAAATCCGGAGTCAAAAAAAATCTATGACGTCACGTTTTTGAGATATAAGCAGATCAAAATTAATTTATATCTTCGAAACTTGACGTCATAGATTTTTTTTGACTCCGGATTTGAATTTAAAACGCTAAAATCTATTAGAAAAGTATATTTTAGTTTACGGAAAAATTAAATTCTCAGTTTTATTGAACATTGAAACTTTTCATTATATCATGTTTTCTTATATTTACTTAAAAACATAGTTGGCAACCATATAACCCCAATATTTTCAATTTTCTTATAAAACATAAATAGAAGAGATCTCAAAATTGTGATAAATTAAAAAAAAAATCCATGAAATAGCGTAATTAGAGGTCTTAAAATGTGTTTTACTAAATTTGCATTTTCTGGACTTTGTTTTCAAATTTTTTGATTTTTTTGTAATGAATATTAATCTATGAGTCCTAAATCTTAAATCTAACAACTTTTTGACATGAATTTAGCCCAATTTCTAGCTTATATACTGTTTTAAAAATGAAAATTCTATTTTAACGCTCATTCTTTCCGCCATTTTGAATAAAAAAAAGTTGGCAGCCTTTTCGTATTCTCCATACTAAAATCATTCAGTGTACCAAATCTCATGACTTTTCGTCCAGAAATGGCTGTGCAAATGAATTTTGTCGGCAAAAACGAAGAATGGCACCACTGTGCGCCGTCTTGTTCGAGAGCATCAACTGGGCGATCGAGACCCTCATCAAAGCCACTTTCGGATTTTGAGAAGCATATTATCGCAAGAGATAAAAGAGTTGAGAAAAAAATGTCGGCGATGATGAGCGTTTTTGGTAGCCTGGTGGCAAAGCTGCATCCAGAAGTGCCTGTGTCAAACTTGCTGGTTGGATCTTCATCAGAGGACGAACGCGATCCTAAAAATCCTTAGTGCCTTAAATACTGTTACTAAGGGACGAATTTGCTAACGCAATAGTCCATAATTGATAACCAAAATCGACAATTTTGATGCATAAACTGTCTATTTTTTTTGTTATTAATCATTGACTATCGCGTTAGGCAATTCTAACCCTGAAAACGTTTTCCTATCTTTTCAATAATAAATACCTTTGTTCCTTTGTAAGCATTTATGTAGGTACTGCTTAGTACTTAAAGGTGTTTTGAACTACTGTTTCAATAGAGAAAGAGTAGTTGAAAGCAACTTTAAGTACTAAGCAGTAGATAAATGCTCCCAATGTATAATTAAAAAAACATGTACCTACATAAGCAAATAAAAATCTATTTTGTTAATTTAATTTTTTAAAAAAGGTTTTTATTTCAAACTTTAAGACTGTACAAATGAAGAGATAAGAAGGTGAAAGGTAACACAACCCACGAAGCATTGAAAAAGAACTGAAATTAAAGAAGTTAGTTATAAATGAGTTGTCAACAAGATTATCCAGGTAAGCACAACCTTAAAGTCTCTCTTGCTCTTCTTCATGGTGCCTCTGAAGGGCATCCAACAATGAATTCCTCAATCTAATAGCTTCATCCGAATCAGGTTCATTGTCTGCTACGACTTCCACATTATTGGGTGCATTATTAGGTTCAACTGGCTCCTGGACCTGTTCCACTTGTGGACCTATTCATAAAAAGAAAAATGTAATATTCCCTTGTAATGTATACACTATAGTGACCGCAAGAAATCGATTTTCGAAATTTGGTCGGGGGAACCCCATAAAATGTTCCGCCTTTGCAGATTTTTAGATAGCCAAAATTTCAGCTCGATTGGATAACTCTAAATGGTGCCGACACTCGCTCAAAGTATCAAAAATCTCTGTTTTTTCACTGTTTTTCGAAGAAAATTAGCTCTAGCTCCCAAACAGATCGGGTTATTTTCACTTTTTATATATTTAATTAAAGGTAGTGTTGCTACACATAATTCAGATGCTAAATTTGTTTAGTTTTACCAAAAAAGAAAAATTTTGTCATCAATTTAAATTTTCAGTACTTACCTCAAAAAGAGCTGAAGTGCAAACTCGATTTAAAATGAAACTTTTTTTTTAAACTGTTTTATTTAAAAAAACGAAACATTTAACAGAATTCTAAGGCTGTGTGTGAATTGCGTTAAATAGTTAACACCGTGTAAAATTTTTGACACTATTGAGGTGAACAAAAAAATTTCAGCTGTATGGCTTATTGTTTAATATTTTTCTCTGCCTCTTTTCTGCTATGAAACTCCTTTTTAATAAAAAAAAAAAAAAAAAACAAAACAAAACCATCTGCAAAAAAAATTTAACTCAAATTTAACCAGGTCCCAGAGCCCAATAAATTTTTAACAGCTGAAAATTTTTAATTCACCTCAACAGTGTCAAATATTTTACACTATGTGAACTATTTTACGCAATTCACACACGGCCTAAAAAACAAAAAAAATAACATCGTGTTACATTTCTTATACATAATTAATGAAGTAAATACTAAAAAAATTTAATCAACAGATTTACAAAGTAGTTTTGGAAGCATCAGGATACAATTTTCGGCACTCACTGACTACTTGAAGTACAGATTGTTTTTGTTCCTCATCTTTAGTTAAAAGGTTATTAAAATCCGTTATTAATTTGACTCCTCTTTCTGTCATGTCATTTACGACTTTAAGTGATTGCACTTTTTTAAAGCCTTCTTTAAAATGCGGGTTTTCGGGCCAAAGATTTGGAGGTTCTTTGAGAAAACTTGTGTCTATTTTCAATCGGCTGAAAAAGATCAATGTTTCTTTGTTCACAATATTTTTTAACCCTGCTGTGACAAATTGTTCATCTTCATGTGTCTGTAGCTTTGGATTTACTTTTCTGTTGGTTTCCGTTTCACTGGTTTTCAAAATTATGTTGGCCGTTTCTAATTTTTCGCCATCTCGTAAAGTTAGGTCAAAGAACGCCAGACCTGCCAGCTCTGAACTCAAATACCATAAATGGTTTGAGAATTTAGCAAAAGCCTTCTCTAAAATATATTTGTCTATCTTGCGGTATTCAATGCGATTACGCAAAAGATCAAGATCTTGTTTAGGAGCCAGATAAGCTCTTGGGGCATTAAACCAAGCAAAAGTTTTTTCTTGTTGAATGTAAGTCTGATTTTGAAACTACAAAGTCAATTGGTTTTTTCCCTAGTGCTTCTATTGTAGCTATAATTATGCGAGAAGCATTTCTATCAGATGCCTTACATTGGTCCAATAACATAGAAAGTTTCATTGTTAATAGCTCTTTCACCCCACGACTATACCTCATACTTTTGATACCCGAGGGCCCAGAGATAGAGAAACATCCATTCTATCCCAATCCGCAGAATAAAACAGTTAAAAAAAAGTTTAATTTTAAATCGAGTTTGCACTTCAGCTCTTTTTGCGGTAAGTACTGAAAATTTAAATTGATGACAATATTTTTCTTTTTCAGTAAAACTAAACAAATTTAGCATCTGAATTATGTGCAACAACACTACCTTTAATTTAATATATAAAAAGTGAAAATAACCCGATCTGTTTGGGAGCTAGAGCTAATTTTCTTGAAAAACAGTGAAAAAACAGAGATTTTTGATACTTTGAGCGAGTGTCGGCACCATTTAGAGTTATCCAATCGAGCTGAAATTTTGGCTATCTAAAAATCTGCAAAGGCGGAACATTTTATGGGGTTCCCCCGAAAAAAATTCGACAAAAAATTTTTTCTATGGGAGTTGCGGTCACTCTAGTATACACTTTTTAATTTCAGTCACTCATACCTAAATCTCCACTCTCAACATATATGTTGTGTAATATGCAAGCCGCGAATATGGTTTTTACAGATGTTGTAGTTTTGAGTTCCAGTGCCTTATGGAAAATATTTCTCCACCTGGTGGTGCTCTCTACACCTGCGTGAATCGCCGTCCATAATAGCCCGCACATCCTCCGAAGTTACTCGGAGTCGGCAGTATTCCAAACGCTGTAAATATATATATATTTTTAGTTTAAATTTACATTCATAGGAAATAAAACTATACTTCTTTAATTTCTCTTCTTCGACTAGGCAAATAATCATGCCCTATCAAATATTGATATTGTAATAAAAACACCAACATCAATGGCACAAAAATTTCCAAAATATCATCCATTTTAATTAACAAAATAAAACAAAAATTCGGTTTTTATCAATTTGAAATTTATTGATTTTCAATAATTTTATGTAAACAAACAAAACGTCAAAACTTAACCCTCGTAAAAAATTTAATTCAATTCACACACCCAATTGCCCATTAAACTTTTGATAGCTGAAAATTTTTTATTCACCTCAATAGTGTCAAAAATTTTCAAGCCTTAAGGCTTTGCCACACCGGAGGGTACGCGGTAGCGGTACGGGTAGCGGCAACGATATTTGTATTAAAAAAATTCCACACCCGAACGTTGATGTGTCAGTTTGGAATTTTTTTCATACAAGTACCCGTATCGTTACCCGTACCTCTACCGCGTACCCTCCGGTGTGGCTAAGCCTTTACAGCCCTATTCTGCTGTTCACGTGAATCTCAGATCCGATACACACATTCGATTCACTTCAACTCTACCTTGCCATTCTGCTATCCATCGGGTAAACTGCATTATCATCCCTCTATTTGACGTCCACGTGAACTTCAACTTAAAAAAAATGGCGACGAAGTGAATTGAAAGGAAAAAAAAATGTTTGTTTGTGTTTATTTGCATAGAAAAAATAAAAACAACCGATTACATGTCAAGAAATAATTAAACATTTATGAAAAGTGGCATTTTGCTTAATTTTAACGATGGTGAATTAATTTTTACAACCAAAAGTGACAGATTCGCAACATTTTGTACGCGGATTGCAAATGTATGGAGAAAGTTCATTCACGTGAATAGTGGAATATTGAACAACATTACCGATATTACCGACGAGAGTCTGGATTCCCCCCGATGAAAAACAGAATGGCAATTGGTGAATACCTAGAGATTATTTCCCCCGTTGGAAAGCAGAATAGGGCTGTTAATTAATTTAAATGTTTTCGTTGCACAAACAGTCCGCTGGAGTCGTCTTTTGTATATTTTGGTGCTTATTTTGGAATAAAAATACATACAAAAACGAGAAAAACAAACAAAAAATAGCTGTCAAATTTGCGTCTTCCTAAAAATACTACATGTAGAAGCGCGCGACGCACCGAAACAAAAATCAAAGAGGAATTCGAAGATAATTTCTGCGCCTTACGTCTTCGTGAAGAAGCAGACAAAGTTAGTTTCGAGAAGCAAAGACGAGAACCTTCGAAGTTCGAAGACATTCTCGAATTTCGAAATTCAGGTATAAAAGTGCAGTGTGGATACCGACCGGATACAGATTCAGATTCTTTCCCAGCAAACGCCGAACTACAGAAAAAACCGGTGAAATATGTACGTAAAAGAAGTACTTCCTTTCCACTGAAAAAAGATAGGAGCTCGGGAAAAAACTCAGTTATATACTTTCTGTATATAAGAATACGTGAAGCAGCTATCTCTTTCTTGCATGCAAGATGAAAAAATTTCCCCTCCATGAAAAGTACAGACAAATGTACTTCAAAAGTACATCAGCGAAGAACATCTGGAAGTGCTTCTGATGTACATTTGCCAGTACTTTTTTAGCTACAGAATAATTACTGAAACTTCGAATCTGGAAGTACGTAATTATGTGGTGAAATTTGTACGTAAAAGAAGTAGTTTGTTCCTAGTGAATCTAAACCTGTTGAAATTACACATGAAATTACAAATAAACTTTGAAGTTAAAACTTTGGTTAGAGATTTAGATTTATTCAGTATAATTATATAATATCAAAACATACGTCTTGTGTGACACTTTACTTCAGACGACTATGAGAAATGTTGGCGTTGAATTTCTCTAAAATCCTATATCTATCCACACAACTGTTGAGGGGAACAAAATGCATGCCTCGCAGTCTGTTTGTAATACGAACGTGCACGTGCACATCTTGATTGTCACTCGAACGGACTGCATCCAATACTGTGGCGAGCAAGGAGTCTCTGACGTCATTTTTATACTCGATATAGAATTGTTGAATGTTGTTTTTTTTTAGGATTAGAGCGAACACATCAACAAGTGGTCGGAGGGTGCAGACCTGAGAAAAAAAATAATACCATCAGCTTCACAAAGCGCAGAAGGGAATCTTATTAACTTACACTACAAGTCTGTGGAATGTAGATCACACTCATGTATTGAAGTCTCTATTAAACATAAGATTCATTTCACTCGTTCTGGATGGCGTGGAGGAACCTTTTGAACTGTAAACTCATTGATGTCTGGAATTGATCTCCACTAGAAGACAGAAAAATCAACAACTATATAATTTATCAATTTTAAAATAAACATACTGTAATGTTTTATTCCGGGTTCACAATAAAACTTATTTAATTTCCACTTATATTTCCGTTCAAATAAGAACACACTTTATTTCAACTCAATTTACTTTTATTATTCGCTCAAACAAACACACTTTTAAATCACTTTATTTACTACTAACAATTCGCAACACTTTATTTCACTTTGTACTGTACTCTTTCACTTTCAAGATTAAACTGTCTCCGGTCGGTGTCTACGCTGCCCTTTTATACCGGAATTTCATGATTCGAGAATGTCTTCGAAGGTTCTCGTCTTTGCTTCTCGAAACTTCCCTTTCAGGAGAGGCGCTTCATATTTCCAGTCTAGTGGGATATTTTGGGATGTGTTCAGAGGGTAGTTTCTTAATTACTAAAGGTCCGTTCACATTTCTACCTTTGCAGTAGTAGGTAGTGTGTTCAGACTTTTATCTTAAAAGTAATTCAGTAATTCATCGTTACATTGCCCCCTCTTAGGATTGTTCGTCCCGAACAACTCCATTGCTTCTTTCACCATTATAACGATGTAAACGGTCACAATGAACTACCTTTAGTTTGCCTCTTACCCCTCTTACCCTTCTTTGTATACGGTAAACCACGTCCTTAATTCTGGTTATTACTGTGTAAGGGCCTTCCCAGTTTTGTTGTAGCCTCGGTGATAGTCCCTTTTGTCGTTGGGGACTGTAAAACCACACAAGTTCTCCTTCTTGAAACCCTGTTGCTGTCGCTCGTGCGTCATATCTTGTTTTCATCCTGTCACTAGACGCTTTTATATTTGTCCTTGTCCGTTGGTGAATGTCAGCCAGTGTTCCTTTCAGGTTATCTACGTACTCATCCATTCGATGTGGCTCGTTTGGAACACTTCCAAATTTTATCTCACTTGGCAGGCGTATTGTTGAGCCAAATAGGACTTCCGATGGTGTATGTCCAGTAGAACTATGTGTTGCACTTCTTTAAGCCATCAAGAATAATGGAATATGTCGGTCCCAGTCTCGTTGGTTATCATTGACTACTTTTGACAGGTGTTCCTTAAGTGTCCTGTTAAATCGCTCAACCATCCCATCAGATTGTGGATGAAGCGGTGTTTTTCGCGTCTTCTTGATGCCAAGGAGTGAGCAAACCTCTTGAAAGATCTTAGATTCGAAGTTCCTTCCTTGGTCGGAATGAAGTTCCATGGGTACTCCGAACCTGCTCACCCAATGAAAGACAATCTTATCCACAACTGTTTTGGTTTCCTGGTTTGGAATGGCAAATGCCTCAGGCCATTTGTTGAAGTAGTCCATCACTACAAGAATGAATCGATTTCCGTTGTTGGTTTCGGGAAAAGGACCTGCTACGTCTATTGCAATTCTCTCAAAAGGTGCACCCACACTGTACTGCTGCATCTTGCTTTGGATTTTTCTAGCTGGTCCTTTGCTAGCCGCACAAGTATCACATTTTCGGCACCACTTTTCAACGTCTATTCTCATACGTAACCAGTAGAATTGCTGTCGTAGCTTTTCCAGCGTCTTGTTGATGCCTAAATGGCCTCCAGAAGTTCCACCGTGCATCTCTCGGAGAACATCATTTACCTTTGACTGAGGTAAGACTAGCTGTATTACATAGGTTTTACCATCTGCGGATTCCCACTTACGCCTGAGTAGCCCTTCTTGCATATGAAGTGAGTCCCATTGTGCCCAATATGCTTTTAGAGTGGGGCTTCGGTCGGAGATGTCGGCCCATTCTGGTTTCTCTTGATGTTCCTTCCATGCAAGGATGGGTTCGATGTCCGAATCTTCCTGTTGGGCCATTCTGAGTTCTTCATTACTCCAGCCGCAAATGGGATCAGCTCTCGTTCTTCTAACAGCGACAACTTCCTTTTCTTCTAGTCGTGTGCAATGCTTGCAGTCTTGCTTGCACGGGCGCCGAGATAATGCGTCTGCATTTGAATGCAGCTTTTCTCTTCGATGTTGAATCTGACATTGATACGTCTGAAGTATCTCGATCCATCTTGCTACTTGACCCTCTGGATTTTTGAAGTTCAAAAGCCAATTTAGTGCACCATGATCTGTGCGAAGAAGGAACTTCTGTCCATAGATGTACTTATGGAAGTGCTTTGTTGCCAATACTAGAGCTAGAAGTTCCCTTCTAGTCACGCAATAGTTTCTTTCTTGTTTCGAGAGTACCTTGCTGAAATAGGCAACGACCTTTTCTTCTCCGTCATGAACTTGCGATAAAACAGCACCAACTCCAACATTACTTGCATCTGCGTCAATGATGAATTGTTTGCCTGGAGTCGGATAGGCCAGCACAGGAGCTTCACATAACCGCAGCTTTAGTTCCTGAAAGCTTTTCTCACACTCACCTGACCATTTAAAGGGTTTACCCTTCTCCGTAAGTTGGTGCAAGCTTTTGGCGATTCTCGCAAAATCCTTCACAAATCGTCGATAGTACGTTGCCAGACCGAGGAAACTCCGAAGTTGATGCTTGTCCTGAGGGGTTGGCCAGTTCTTCACAGTGTCAACTTTTTCAGGATCAGTCTTCACTCCTTGGGATGAGATGATATGCTCCAAATATTTAACCTCGGTCTTGAAAAGTGCACATTTCTTTGGATTCAACTTAAGAAGTGCTTCTCGTAGCCTCTGGAATACAGCCTTTAGGTTTTCACAATGGTCATCAAATGTTTTTCCGTAAACGATGACATCATCCAAATAGACTAGGCAAGATTTCCAGGTTAATCCATTCAAAACGCACTCCATCAAGCGCTCAAAAGTAGCTGGGGCATTACATAGCCCAAACGGCATGACACTAAACTGCCACAGACCATTTCCTGTGGAGAAAGCCGTCTTTTCCCGATGTTCTGGATGGATTTCTACCTGCCAGTAGCCACTCTTCAAGTCCAAAGTCGAAAACCATTGCGCTCCTTCCATTGCATCTAGAGTATCGCTGATTCTTGGCAGTGGGTAGCTGTCTTTCTTCGTCACATCATTCAGCCTGCGGTAGTCGACACAAAATCGAGTGCTTCCATCTTTCTTTTTGACGAGAACTACCGGTGATGCCCAAGGGCTTTTGGAATTTTCGATCAGCCCATCTTTCTTCATTGTCGATATCATTTCTTCAACTTCACCTTGTTTGGCCAAGGGGAGACGTCTTGCCTAGCATCTCCTGTATCGATTCGATGCTGCACGAGTTGTGTTCGGCCGTACTGCCCGCTGGGTGAAGAGAAGATATCAGCATATTCGTGAAGAAGCCTTCCCGCAACATTAAGCAGATGTCGACTCAAGTTGTCTGATTTGAGAATTTGTTTCTTTAGTTTCTCCGAGTTCATAGTTATCTGTGTATCCACCTCGTTGATCTTAGTTATTGCGGCCACAGATTCACATTGCCCAACAACTTCTCCTTTCTTAAGCTTGATTGGGTACGGTTTGATGTTAAGTATCCGTACGGGTACCATGTTGTTCTTTGGTGCCACAAGAGTCTTCCCGATGATGATGTTTTCGGAACTTTGCTCAACTTCTGGTTCAACCATGAGGTATCGATGGCTTCCAAAGTTCCCCTTTAACTTAGTCCACACAAAATTCTGAAGAAGGAGGCAGGCACATGTCTTCTTTGATGACAGTTCTAATTGTTATCGAATTTTCGCTGCCATAGACCATTGGAATCTCTACATTTCTGTATTTCAGGACTTGATTACCAATATCCAAAATGATTCCATGGTCCTTCATAAAGTCGATTCCAATGATGCACTCGTCACATATATCTGCCACCAAAAATACATGTGAAAACTTTAGTTCTGCTATACGGACCTCAAGACGAACTTCTCCGTACACTCTTGCTGCTTCTCCTGTGGCGGTCTTCAGACGGTAGCTGTTGGTGTTATGTAGCCATGTCATCTTCACCAAGTCTCTTCGTACAATAGAGGCAGTGGCACCGGTGTCAATTCGTCGCCTCAATAAAATATTGTCGTATGTGCAAAATTGAGGTTTTGAGATTTGAATGCAGTTTTGCTAATTGATTTTTTCTCCTTCGTTCTGTGAAATCCGTTTTTCGATATCTGTATCCGTTTCCGAGATAATCGCTATGCATTTTGTAGTATGTGTAGGCTTACAAACATTTTCAGTAGCTTTTTGTCGTAAATGCACATAAAACGTGCACATACGACAAAAATTATCACATACTACAATTTTTTCATACAAATCAGTGTTTTTCTTCGTTCGGTAAATTACTGTCGTATGTGCTGTTTTTGCAACACATACAACAATATTTTACTGGAATTTCAGTAAACGTTTGTCGTTTGTCCCATAAGGAAAAACACTGACGAGTGTAATTTCAGTTGCAATCAAGATGTCGAGCAGGTCGGACGAGTCGACCTGCGCCAAATTTATCCGAGGAGCTTTATGCTCTATTTTAAGCATACAAAATGCATAAAATAGTGGTTTTATGATTTCATTAATTTAGCATACGTAAAGAAATATTGGATGATGAATTCCTTGATGCCGATCTTTTAGGTTCCCCCAATGTTTCGAATCCAGTGGCAATGAAAACTTGGCCCTACGAAATTTGTATGAAGCTTTTATCGTGCTATCTTAAAACTGTAATAAATGAATAGTAATGCCGACTTTTCACGAGTCGATTTTAGCCGCACGATATGTCGGTGGACTAGGATTTTTCTATGGGGACTGTCACTTTAGTCGCCTGCGACTTACGTTCACACGGGTCGAAAAGCTTCGCGGCACGTGAAAAGTCCCCATAACTTAATTTTAGTAAACTGTGATCTCATTAATTCTAAAATTGCTTTAAAAATAATGTACCTATTATTTATTATTTCTATTTATGTGATTTTTGATATTTGATATTTCTCACTTCCAAATTAAAAAAGTTCTATCATTTTATAGGTGAACTGCTTCTAAACCAATTGTTTAATAGTTAGATGTAGGTATGTTATTTTACCATTGATGTTTTTGTGAAAATTGAGTTTTGCTAGACTCGGGTTATTACCAAGAGCCAATGTGATTTTAAAAAGTTAATAAATTAACGTTAGTTATTTGTTTTTTTTTTCGCATTGAATTCGACTTCTATTTGTCGTATGTCGTAAACAAGTGTCGAATAAAACTTTGCTTATTTTTGTCGTATGTGTCATCAATTTGTCGTATGTGTTTGGCTAACAAATAGTTTCTGTGAAAACGTTACATACGACATCGGCATATTGGAGAAAATTGACTATTATTTGTTTCTGGATTGGAATATTGAAATAATTCTAACATAATTCAATAGACAAATATTTTCTGTCTATGTCGTGATATTTTTAAAAAAATTCATTGTACAGTTTTCCCAAAAGCAGCCGAATGTAACATACGAAATTATTTTATTGAGGCGACGAATTGTAGCCACGTGTTGGTTGTTGTTTATGGTTGCCTCTACTGTCAGACTTTTGTTGTCTCGTTTAGTCTGTGAGACTTGAATTGTGGTTCTGGGGCCATCGATACCAGAAACCAGCTTCTGCCCCTCGAAGTTGGTTCTTACTCGTTTCCCCGAGTGGGAATCAAGCTGAGCATGAGTGTTGGTTGTGTCGCTTACCTGTTGTTGGGCAATATTCCTGTTTCCACAGTGTTCGCAAGCAGTTCTTCTTGGTGGCTATCTGCACTGCCGCTGGAGATGTCGAGTCTTGTTACAGTTCCAGCATCGAGCAGCTCCGTCTCGTTGGTTTCTTTGGAATGCGAGTTGTTGACAAGAGCATTCCTCCACTGCAACTTCTCTTACCCGATGAATGCCTTGAGAAGCCTGTTCTGCTGCTTCCATAGTGAGTGCAAAGGCTAATGCTTCAGGAAAGGAACGTTTTCCAGCTGTTCGAATTGCTCGCTGAAGATTTATATCAGATACAGCACGAACAAAGGCTTCTGTCGCAAACTGATTGATAATGTCGTCTCCTGCTGTCGGATATGCCAGATGAGCTAACTTTTCAATATCTGCTTGGAGTTGTTGCAGAGTTTCTCCTCTTTTCTGGACTCTTGTATTGAGTTGGACGCAGAAGACCTCCTGCATATGGCCATCTCCAAAGCGTTTTTTAATGACCTGGACAAGAGCGTTAAAGTTACCATTCTTTTCTGGTGGTAAGGTTTGTAACAACTCAGCAGCAGGACCTCTAAGAGCAAGAGTCACCGCTATACATTTGTCTTCGTCATCCCAGCCATTTGTTTTGGCAGCTGCCTCAAACTGTTTCTTGTAGATCGACCAAGAACTTTGTCCATCAAATCCCACTAGACTGGAAGTATGAAGCGCCCCTCCTGGAAAGGATGTTTCGAGAAGCAAAGACGAGAATCTTCGAAGATATTCTCGAATCTCGAAATTCCGGTATAAAAGGGCAGCGTAGACACCGACCGGATACAGTTTAATCTTGAAAGTGAAAGAGTACAGTACAAAGTGAAATAAAGTGTTGCGAATTGTTAGTAGTAAATAAAGTGATTTAAAAGTGTGTTTGTTTGAGCGAATAATAAAAGTAAATTGAGTTGAAATAAAGTGTGTTCTTATTTGAACGGAAATATAAGTGGAAATTAAATAAGTTTTATTGTGAACCCAGAATAAAGCATTACATTGGTGTCAGAAAAGTGGAATAAAACTTATTTATTTGTGCGAATCAGATAATTTCGCGAATAAAATCAAAAGTGCGCGTGTGTTTTAACAATAAACAAAGTGTAAAACATTTTGAAATAAGTAAAAGTGCTCGCGTTTTGAAAAGTTAAAATGGGTAAAACACTAAATCAGTTAAGTTTGACTGAGCTGAAGGCGGAATTAACTAAGCGAGGTCTTCCTACTGCTGGATCGAAAAATGATCTCATTATTCGTCTACAGGATTATTTAACCCAGAAAAACGAAGATTTGGATACATTTCAATTCGAAGTTGAAATGATAGAAGAACGAGTAAGTACTAGTTCCGATAATGTCATCCATGATGGCTGTTCTACTTGCAAAATTTGAAGAACAGAAAGATCAAATTGAGACACAACGCAAAGAGCAAAAGAATGAACAGAAGAATCTTCTCGAAAAATTGGAAACCCAAAAGAACCTTCTAGATGAACAGAAAAACCTCATCGAAGGTAAGCTTGATGCTATCGAGAACAAGTTCTTTGCTCTTGATGCTTCCATCAAAGGTGTTGAAAAACAATATCAAGAAAAGTTCGAGAAAGTTGAAGAAAAACTCGAGAAAGTAGAAATAAAATTCGATGACAAATTGAAAGGAATGGAAGTTAAAATGCAAAGTTTTACCGAAGAACTTGACAAGGTTCGAAAAATTAAGGTGCGAGAAAGTTCTGGTGAGTATTTAAAGAAGAAAGAAATGCATCCACCAACCTTTGATGGACAAAGTTCTTGGTCGATCTACAGCTGCCACAACAAATGGCTGGGATGACGAAGACAAATGTATAGCGCTGACTCTTGCTCTTGGAGGTCCTGCTGCTGAGTTGTTACAAACTATACCACCAGAAAAGAATGGTAACTTTAACGCTCTTGTCCAGGTTATTGAAAAACGCTTTGGAGATAGCCATATGCAAGAGGTCTTCCGCGTCCAACTCAATACAAGAGTCCAAAAAAGAGGAGAAACTCTGCAACAACTCCAAGCTGATATTGAAAGGTTAGCTCATCTGGCATATCCGACAGCAGGAGACGACATTATCAATCAGTTTGCGACAGAAGCCTTTGTTCGTGCTGTATCTGACATAAATCTTCAGCGAGCTATACGAACAGCTGGAAAACGTTCCCTTCCTGAAGCATTAGCATTCGCACTAACTATGGAAGCAGCAGAACAGGCTTCTCAAGAGAAGTTGCAGTGGAGGAATGCTCTTGTCAAAAACTCGCATTCCAATGAAACCAACGAGACGGAGCTGCTCGATGCTGGAACTGTAACAAGACAGGACATCTCCAGGGGCAGTGCAGATTGCCACCAAGAAGAACTGCTTGCGAACACTGTGGAAACAGGAATATTGCCCAACAACAGGTAAGCGACACAACCAACATTCGTGCTCAGCTTGATTCCCACTCAAAGAAACGAGTAAAAACCAACTTCGAGGGGCAGAAGCTGGTTTCTGGTATCGATGGCCCCAGAACCACAATTCAAGTCTCACAGACTAAACGAGACAACAAAAGTCTGACAGTGGAGGCGACCATAAACAACAAACAACACGTGGCTACAATTTATTGACACCGGTGCCACCGCCTCTATTGTACGAAGAGACTTGGTGAAGATGACATGGCTACATAACACCAACAGCTACCGTCTGAAGACCGCCACAGGAGAAGCAGCAAGGGTGTACGGTGAAGTTCGTCCTACGATCCGTATGGCAGAACTAGAGTTTTCGAATGTGTTTTTGGTGGCAGATATATGTGACGAGTGCATCATTGGAATCGACTTTATGAAGGACCATGGAATCATTTTGGATATAGGTATTCAAGTCCTGAAATACAGAAATGTAGAGATTCCAATGGTCTATGGCAGCGAAAACTCGACAACAATTAGAACTGTCATCAAAGAAGACATGTGCCTGCCTCCTTCTTCAGAAGTTTTTGTGTGGACCAAGTTAAAGGGGAACTTTGAAAGCCATCGATACCTCATGGTTGAGCCAGAAGTTGAGCAAAGTTCCGAAAACATCATCATCGGGAAGACTCTTGTGGCACCAAGGAACAACATGGTACCCGTACGGATACTTAACATCAAACCGTACCCAGTAAAGCTTAAGAATGGAGAAGTTGTTGGGCAATGCGAATCTGTGTCCGCAATAACTAAGATCAACGAGGCGGACACACAGATGACTATGAACTCGGAGAAACTAAAGAAACAAATTCTCAAATCAGACAACTTGAGTCAACATCAGCTTAATGTTGCGGGAAGGCTTCTTCATGAATATGCTGATATCTTCTCTTCACCCAGCGGGCAGTACGGCCGAACACAACTCGTGCAGCATCGAATCGATACAGGAGATGCTAGGCAAGACGTGGCCAAACAAGGTGAAGTTGAAGAAATGATATCGACAATGAAGAAAGATGGGCTGATCGAAAATTCCAAAAGCCCTTGGGCATCACCGGTAGTTCTCGTCAAAAAGAAAGATGGAAGCACTCGATTTTGTGTCGACTACCGCAGGCTGAATGATGTGACGAAGAAAGACAGCTACCCACTGCCAAGAATCAGCGATACTCTAGATGCAATGGAAGGAGCGCAATGGTTTTCGACTTTGGACTTGAAGAGTGGCTACTGGCAGGTAGAAATCCATCCAGAACATCGGGAAAAGACGGCTTTCTCCACAGGAAATGGTCTGTGGCAGTTTAGTGTCATGCCGTTTGGGCTATGTAATGCCCCAGCTACTTTTGAGCGCTTGATGGAGTGCGTTTTGAATGGATTAACCTGGAAATCTTGCCTAGTCTATTTGGATGATGTCATCGTTTACGGAAAAACATTTGATGACCATTGTGAAAACCTAAAGGCTGTATTCCAGAGGCTACGAGAAGCACTTCTTAAGTTGAATCCAAAGAAATGTGCACTTTTCAAGACCGAGGTTAAATATTTGGAGCATATCATCTCATCCCAAGGAGTGAAGACTGATCCTGAAAAAGTTGACACTGTGAAGAACTGGCCAACCCCTCAGGACAAGCATCAACTTCGGAGTTTCCTCGGTCTGGCAACGTACTATCGACGATTTGTGAAGGATTTTGCGAGAATCGCCAAAAGCTTGCACCAACTTACGGAGAAGGGTAAACCCTTTAAATGGTCAGGCGAGTGTGAGAAAAGCTTTCAGGAACTGAAGCTGCGGTTATGTGAAGCTCCTGTGCTGGCCTATCCGACTCCAGGCAAACAATTCATCATTGACGCAGATGCAAGTAATGTTGGAGTTGGTGCTGTTTTATCGCAAGTTCATGACGGAGAAGAAAAGGTCGTTGCCTATTTCAGCAAGGTACTCTCGAAACAAGAAAGAAACTATTGCGTGACTAGAAGGGAACTTCTAGCTCTAGTATTGGCAACAAAGCACATCCATAAGTACATCTATGGACAGAAGTTCCTTCTTCGCACAGATCATGGTGCACTAAATTGGCTTTTGAACTTCAAAAATCCAGAGGGTCAAGTAGCAAGATGGATCGAGATACTTCAGACGTATCAATGTCAGATTCAACATCGAAGAGAAAAGCTGCATTCAAATGCAGACGCATTATCTCGGCGCCCGTGCAAGCAAGACTGCAAGCATTGCACACGACTAGAAGAAAAGGAAGTTGTCGCTGTTAGAAGAACGAGAGCTGATCCCATTTGCGGCTGGAGTAATGAAGAACTCAGAATGGCCCAACAGGAAGATTCGGACATCGAACCCATCCTTGCATGGAAGGAACATCAAGAGAAACCAGAATGGGCCGACATCTCCGACCGAAGCCCCACTCTAAAAGCATATTGGGCACAATGGGACTCACTTCATATGCAAGAAGGGCTACTCAGGCGTAAGTGGGAATCCGCAGATGGTAAAACCTATGTAATACAGCTAGTCTTACCTCAGTCAAAGGTAAATGATGTTCTCCGAGAGATGCACGGTGGAACTTCTGGAGGCCATTTAGGCATCAACAAGACGCTGGAAAAGCTACGACAGCAATTCTACTGGTTACGTATGAGAGAAGACGTTGAAAAGTGGTGCCGAAAATGTGATACTTGTGCCGCTAGCAAAGGACCAGCTAGAAAAATCCAAAGCAAGATGCAGCAGTACAATGTGGGTGCACCTTTTGAGAGAATTGCAATAGACGTAGCAGGTCCTTTTCCCGAAACCAACAACGGAAATCGATACATTCTTGTAGTGATGGACTACTTCAGCAAATGGCCTGAGGCATTTGCCATTCCAAACCAGGAAACCAAAACAGTTGTGGACAAGATTGTCTTTCATTGGGTGAGCAGGTTCGGAGTACCCATGGAACTTCATTCCGACCAAGGAAGGAACTTCGAATCTAAGATTTTTCAAGAGGTTTGCTCACTCCTTGGCATCAAGAAGACGCGAACAACACCGCTTCATCCACAATCTGATGGGATGGTTGAGCGATTTAACAGGACACTTAAGGAACACCTGTCAAAAGTAGTCAATGATAATCAACGAGACTGGGACCGACATATTCCATTATTCTTGACGGCATTTCATTCTTGATGACATCGGAAGTCCTATTTGGCTCAACAATACGCCTGCCAAGTGAGATGAAATTTGGAAGTGTTCCAAACGAGCCACATGAAATGGATGAGTACGTAGATAACCTGAAAGGAACACTGGCTGACATTCACCAACGGACAAGGACAAATATAAAAGCGTCTAGTGACAGGATGAAAACAAGATATGACGCACGAGCGACAGCAACAGGGTTTCAAGAAGGAAAACTTGTGTGGTTTTATAATCCCCACCGACAAAAGGGACTATCACCGAAGCTACAACAAAACTGGGAAGGCCCTTACACAGTAATAACCAGAATTAACGACGTGGTTTACCGTATACAAAGAGGGGTAAGAGGCAAACTAAAGGTAGTTCATTGTGACCCTTTACATCTGTAGTAGCTTCGGATGAAAAGAAACTACTTCTTTGAATTCTAAAATAGAACTGATTTAATTTTATTTTTTAAGCACTATTTATATCAAAAAGTTTGTTTACATTCGATAAACAAACTTTGCACAGAATAGGTGATTAATATAAAATTTGTTCTTAAAGTAAAAATGATGATTTTAAAACTAAGTGGAAAATACAAAATTATGAATTTCATGAATCGCCACAGTACTCGCCCTCTAGTGACAACGATATCTGTCTGGAATATGGACACGTCTACCGCTTTTTGTAGTCTGAGTGGTTGGCATCTGAGGTGGAGTAGGTGTTAGATTTCTTTCTTGGATTTGGTGTTGATCATTTAAAAGAAATACTGGTTTTAGGCGATCAATGGAGATGTTTTTCTGATGTCCTTTGATTGCTAGTGTGAAGTATTTGCTTGTTTTTGATTTCACTAGTATGGGCCATCATAGGGTTGTTGTAGTGGGTTTTTTACTGCATCGTTACGAACATGAATGTTGAAGGTTCTTATCGATGAAAATTTTGGTTGAACCATGACGTTCAGGTTGAATAGGCTTAATATTTTGCATATTATCTCGAAATTTGTTGAGAAAATCATGGCTTGATGAAGAGTCAGTTGGAATAAACATATCGCCTGGGAGTCTCAATGTTGTTCCATAGACAAGTTCAGCTAAAGTTGCTTTAAAGTCTTCTTGAAGGGATGATCTTAGGCCGAGCAGAACAATTGGGAGTTTGGCAACCCAATCTTCTGTTTCATGGCATTTGATTGCTGCCTTCAGAGTCCGGTGGAATCGTTCTATCATTCCATTTGCCTGGGGATGATAAGGCGATGAACGGTGTCTGTTGATGCCCAGATGTCTTCCTTGGTCCGTCACGATTTCTTTAGGGATTCCAAACCTGGAAATCCATCCAGAAAGAACTGCTGTTGCCACTGTTTCGGCGGTGATGTCTGGTATAGGAATAACTTCTGGCCATCTTGTGAAACGAGCAATACAGGTTAGGGCATACGAGTTTCCGGCTGAGTATGGTAAAAGTCCAATAAGATCAAGATGAACATGATAAATCTTTCTTCGGGAGGTGAAAAATTTGAAATTGGAGATCGGATATGATGTTGAATCTTGCTTTTTTGGCAGCTTAGGCACGTTTGAGACCATTTGCGACAATCTTTCTTCAAGTCAGGCCATATGTATCGTTCTTTTATCATCTGGGTAGTTTTTTTAACACTGGGATGTGACATGTTGTGAATTGTAGTGAAAACTTGACGTCGTAGATCTGATGGAATGTATGGTCGTGCTTTGCCTGTTGAAATATCACAAAAGATATGGTGATTTGTATCTGGTAGAGTGATTTGCTTCAACTGTTGAGACGGAGAAGTAGAGTTGAGGAGGTTCTTGAGTTCTTCATCGTTTTGTTGTTTATAAGTCACATCGTTGTAATCGATTGAGGATGGTGAAAAAATGGCGTTAAGTCTTGATAAAGCATCAGCGACTACGTTGTCTTTGCCGCTGATGTGAACTATATCAGTTGTAAACTGTCCGATGAAGTCCAAATGTCTGAGTTGACGAGGGCTTAATTTCTCTGGCTTTTGTTGAAAAGCGAAAGTAAGAGGTTTGTGGTCAGTGTAGAGAACGAACTTTCTTCCTTCCACAATATGCTGGAAATGCTTGATTGCCATGTAAGCACTTAGCAGCTCTCGGTCAGAGGCACTATATTTGCTTTGTGTAGGTGAAAACTTTTTTGAAAAGAAGCCAAGAGGTTGCCAATGGTTAGAGACAAGCTGTTGAACAACTGCACCTGCAGCAGTATCGGATGCATCTGTCATGATTGACAATGGAGCGTCAGTATCTGGATGTGCCAGGAGAGTTGAGTTGGCTAGAGCTTCTTTACAGGCTTGGAAAGCATTTTCTAGTTTATCATTTTTCTTGTTGCCACATGGATATGCATGAAGTGGAGCTTGGATTTGAGCAGCATTTGGAATAAAACGTCTGTAGAAGTTAAGCATGCCCAAAAATCTTCGTAGCTCTTGGACTGTTGATGGTTTCTTGTATGACATGATTGTTTCAACTTTGGATGGCAATGGTTTGACGCCTTCTTCAGTGACAAGATAACCCAAGAAGCTTACGGATGATGACTGGAAAGTGCATTTGGAAGGATTGATGGTAAGACCAAATTCTCGAAAACGTTGGAAAAGCTGTTTGAGATGATTTAGGTGCTCTTCAGATGAATTTGATGCGATTAGGAAGTCATCAATGTAAGGAAAACAGAAACCAAGGCCTTTGGTCACTTCATGAACGAATCGTTGAAAAGTTTGTGCAGCGTTGCACAGACCAAAAGTCATCACCATGAACTCGAACAGTCCAAAAGGAGTGATGATAGCTGTTTTTGGGATATCTTCTGGTTCCACAGGGATCTGATGGTAGGCACGAGTCAGATCTATGACGCTGAAGACTTTCTTACCCTTCAGATGATGAGTAAAATCTCCAATGGGAGGCATGGGATAGCGATCTGAGATGGTTATCGCATTGAGTCTTCTATAATCGCCACATGGACGCCAGTCACCATTTTTTTTCTTCACCATGTGAAGAGGACTCGCCCAGCTGCTCTTTGATGGTCGACAAATCCCTTGGTTGATCATGAACTCAAATTCTTGTTTGATGTCTTTAGCTGTTCTGCAGATAGACGCCTTGCTTTTGAAAACACAGGAGGTCCTTTTGTTTGGATGTGGTGTGTCACATTGTGCTTGGTTTTAGCCAACAGATTCGTCTTGGTGATGTCTTGAAATTCATTCAATAAATCGTAAATGAATGAGGACGGATTTATTGTTTGGATGTTTGCGGCACTTGAAGATGTTGTTGCGCCAAGGCCATGTGTTTGAAGACTTGTTTTTTGATCAATTAGTTTCTTATTTTTGACATCAACTAATAGATCGAAAAAGGAGAGGAAGTCGGAACCAATGATTGGCTCGGTGACTTGGGCAATGATGAAAGGCCAGGTGAAGTTTCTTCGAAGACCAAGGTTGAGGGACATCAAACGCTCTCCATAAGTTGGAATTTCAGTGCCATTTGCTGCATAGAGAACACGGTTCGATTGATTGTTCCGCTTTTCTATGCTTGATGGTGGAATGACGGAAATTGTGGCTCCAGTGTCAATGAGAAAACATTTATTTGAAGATTTCTCATTGACATTAAGGCGACTTATGGTGTCTGCGGGCTGGCTAGTCGCTGATTGCTGTCCGAAAATTAGTTTCCCGTCTGAAACTGGCAAGGTTCTTGGCACTTTCTTGCTTGTTTGCCAAATCGACGGTGGTAGTAGCACATTTTTTGATTTCTTGACTTTGATTTATTCCGGATAAAATTTTTGGAACGTGAAGAGCTTCGGCTTCTGGATACTTTAACTTGCTCAATATCCTTTTGAAGAGAAGCAATCTGATTTTTTAACTCAGAAATTTCAGAAAGATTGGAGGGCTTTGAGACAGAAGCAACATCTGAATTGGAATAAACGTCAGAAATTTTATCTGCCATTTCTGCCAGAGTATTGAGTTCTTGGTTGGCACTACACGACAGGATGGACTGGGTGGTGTTCGGGAGCTGCTTCATCCATAAGGTTCTGAGGATGTCTTCAGAAATAGTGGATGACGCAAGCTCTCTCATCTTAGAAAGCAGCTGAGTTGGTCGTCTTCCATCGAGAGTAATGCCACTGAGAAGGGTCTGGAGTCTTTTCTGCTCAGATCTCGAACATCTAGAACTTCGGTCAGGACATCTGCTTCAAGGTTTCCAACAAGAGTGAAATACTTTGTGACATCAGATGTGATTGCGCACTGGTGTGGAACTGGGCTTCAAGCTGGAGGAACCACAGGTCAGGGCTCCACTTCCAGAATGGTGGCACTTTGATGGAAACTCTGCCAATAACCTCTTCTTGGACCTTGTCTATGGTGTCAGGCATTGTGTTGGTGTCAACTGTCGTATGGGTTAATGATGGCACCTTACCGTTGGTCGGGGGATACCTTCTTAACTGTGTGTGAATGTTTTGTGTGTGGCACCTTACCGTGGGTCGAGGGATACCTTGTAAATTGAGTGTGGTACCTTACCGTTGGTCGGGGGATACCTATTAGAGTGTTTACTCGGGGTCACCAATGTAGTAGCTTCGGATGAAAAGAAACTACTTCTTTGAATTCTAAAATAGAACTGATTTAATTTTATTTTTTAAGCACTATTTATATCAAAAAGTTTGTTTACATTCGATACACAAACTTTGCACAGAATCGGTGATTAATATAAAATTTGTTCTTTAAGTAAAAGTGATGATTTTAAAACTAAGTGGAAAATACAAAATTATGAATTTCATGAATAGCCACACATCGTTTTAATGGTGAAAGAAGCAATGGAGTTGTTCGGGACGAACAATCCTATGAGGGGGGCAATGTAACAATGAATTACTGAACTACTTTTAAGATAAAAGTCTGAACACACTACCTACTACTGCAAAGGTAGAAATGTGAACGGTCCTTTAGTAATTAAGAAAGTACCCGCTGAACACATCCCAAAATATCCCACTAGACTGGAAGTATGAAGCGCCCCTCCTGGAAAGAATGTTTCGAGAAGCAAAGACGAGAACCTTCGAAGATATTCTCGAATCTCGAAATTCCGGTATAAAAGCGCAGCGTGGACACCGACCGGATACAGTTTAATCTTGAAAGTGAAAGAGTACAGTACAGAGTGAAATAAAGTGTTGCGAATTGTTAGTAGTAAATAAAGTGATTTAAAAGTGTGTTTGTTTTTTTCTACTGCTGGATCGAAAAATGATCTCATTACTCGTCTACAGGATTATTTAACTCAGAAAAACGAAGATTTGAATACATTTCAATTCGAAGTTGAAATGATAGAAGAACGAGTAAGTACTAGTTCCGATATGTCATCCATGATGGCTGTTCTCCTTGCAAAATTTGAAGAACAGAAAGAACAAATTGAGACACAACGCAAGGAACAGAGAGAACAATTAGAAAAACAACAGAGTAGTGTTCTCGAAAAAATTGAGGCACAACGTACCGAGCAAAAGACTGAACAACAGAATCTTCTCGAAAAATTGGAAACCCAAAAGAACCTTCTAGATGAACAGAAAAACATCATCGAAAGTGAGCTTGATGCTATCGAGAACAAGTTCGTTGCTCTTGATGCTTCCATCAAAGGTGTTGAAAAACAATCTCAAGAAAAGTTCGAGAAAGTTGAAGAAAAACTCGAGAAAGTAGAAATAAAATTCGATGACAAATTGAAAGGAATGGAAGTTAAAATGCAAAGTTTTACCGAAGAACTTGACAAGGTTCGAAAAATTAAGGTGCGAGAAAGTTCTGGTGAGTATTTAAAGAAGAAAGAAATGCATCCACCAACCTTTGATAGACAAAGTTCTTGGTCGATCTACAAGAAACAGTTTGAGGCAGCTGCCACAATTAATGGCTGGGATGACGAAGACAAATGTATAGCGCTGACTCTTGCTCTTAGAGGTCCTGTTGCTGAGTTGTTACAAACTATACCACCAGAAAAGAATGGTAACTTTAACGCTCTTGTCCAGGTTATTGAAAAACGCTTTGGAGATAGCCATATGCAGGAGGTCTTCCGCGTCCAACTCAATACAAGAGTCCAGAAAAGAGGAGAAACTCTGCAACAACTCCAAGCTGATATTGAAAGGTTAGCTCATCTGGCATATCCGACATCAGGAGACGACATTATCAATCAGTTTGCGACAGAAGCCTTTGTTCGTGCTGTTTCTGACATAAATCTTCAGCGAGCGATACGAACAGCTTGAAAACGTTCCCTTCCTGAAGCATTAGCGTTCGCACTAACTATGGAAGCAGCAGAACAGGCTTCTCAAGGCGTTCATCGGGTAAGAGAAGTTGCAGTGGAGGAATGCTCTTGTCAAAAACTCGCATTCCAAAGAAACCAGCGAAACGGAGCTGCTCGATGCTGGAACTGTAACAAGACAGGACATCTCCAGCGGCAGTGCAGATTGCCACCAAGAAGAATTGCTTGCGAACACTGTGGAAACAGGAATATTGCCCAACAACAGGTAAGCGATACAACCAACATTCATGCTCAGCTTGATTCCCACTCGGGGAAACGAGTAAGAACCAACTTCGAGGGGCAGAAGCTGGTTTCTGGTATCGATGGCCCCAGAACCACAATTCAAGTCTCACAGACTAAACGACAACAAAAGTCTGACAGTGGAGTCGACCATAAACAACAAACAACACGTGGCTACAATTGACATTACAAGCGATACTCGCAAAACTGTTCAAAATAAAATGGCGGCCAAAGTCATCCCGATATTTTTGTGGAAAATGGGGGGTTTTGCTTCTTTACTAGTGTACGTTCATATTTTGAGTTCGAATTGCAGTTGCGAATTATTTCTCAGACCTCCATACCAGTGGCGTAGATAGGGGGGGGATCAGGGGGATATATCCCCCCTCATTGGGATCGATAACCCATTATTACATAATCAGTCATGAACTAATAAGTTAAAGAAACGCACTGCGAAATTTAGTTTCTAAGTTCCTTATTGAATTAAGTCTAGTTAAAAAACGCTATGGATTTCGAGTTCTTGACTAGCTTAAAGGTTTTAAGTATTTTTTTTTTTTTATAATTAACGCGCACTAAAGGGAGTTAAATACCCTTAATATGTTAAACACAGTGCGAGCTTCAAATGGTTTACCAACTCTCGTTGCGATTAAGTCGTGAGTTTTAAAGAGTGAATTTAGACTTGGTCCAAGCTATGGATATCACCAAAGATTTAAGCGATCAATTTAAAACCCAACGGGCAGAAGACGACTCACTTTCGAAAGTGTTTGAAGATGGGAAAAAATAGCTGAAGTCGTTGACATTGGCGATAACTTACTTACTTCCTTAGGGTGACCAGCGCCTTAAGGCGGCTACAATCCGCTGTGGATTTGGGCCTCAACCATCAAGCTTCGCCAGCTAGCTCTACATTGGCGATAAACATAAGATAATAGTTGAGCGACAAAAGAATCGTTCGAACCTTTTGGTTCAAAGTACAGATAAGAATATTTTCGTGAAACTGTTTTCAATCCCTTTCTCGATTCCTATGTAATGGGCCTTGGAGAAAAATGTACAAACCATGAAAACATACATATATACTAGAAGGGTTTTCGGTTCTTTCCAAGAATTCTTCGTCAACAAATAGACAAAGCAGCTAAAAAATTTAATGAAACTGTTGGATTTACCAAACATTTGGCTGCAGGATCATATCTTCTATTCTTGTACAGAGAAAACTAGACCACATAAAGTAGAACAAAAACAATAAGATTTCTTTATAGTTTTCATCCAAGAAGAAAATATTATTTAAACAATCGGGTTTTCCTAATTGTTTTTAAATATGCACTTGTCGGGTTTTGCCAAGAAAAAAAATACAATCATGTTCGCGATCGAACTGAAGACTTCAACTCTCTATCTCTTGTCGCACATATCTGCCACCATTGGTAACAATTTTTGTTCCAGTGCCAACTTGATATATTTTGTTAAAGATATTAGCTACACTGCTGGCTTTAACGTCAACTACCGAAAGAACTTTCTCCAGTTTAAAGATAAAAACAATACAAAGAAGCATTAAAACTTAAAAAAATGTGCGAACTATGAAGATTTATCCCCCCCCCCCCTTAGCGAAAAGCTATCTACGCCACTGCTCCATACAACCAAATCTAAAATGACTGGATTAAAATAGATCTCTCGTACGTTCGCAATGTATGTGATGTGTTCTTTTATTCGACGATGTTAACTATTGTTAAAAATAGTTAACTTTCATCGTTCCTAAATGAGAAAAAAGTTACAAAGTGTAACATCGTGACGTCACAACATCGTTCCTAAATCCAGTGTTGAAGTGTCGAATAGTTACATTTTGTTACTTTTTCCAACTCAGCTTCTGGACTTGAGTTTCAATGTTAATCTGTCAAACACAACTAAATGTTTCCATATTTAAAATTATTGAATGCATATTTTTGTTTCAATTTGCTTAGAATTCAATTAAAAAGAATTATTTCAGTACCAAATTAATTCTTTCTTGTTTATTCATTCATAAAATTAATCTCAAAAATTTTTGTTTTGACAGATCAACAAAATGTAACATTTAGTCGTTCCTAAATCAAAGTTAACATTTTGTAACAAAATGTAACAAAAACAAATACAACGATTTTTTTTGACACAACAACAATAGTTAACATTGTTCAATAAAACAACGGACCAATGGTATCTGGTGTTGCGTGGTAGGTATATGGAATAGGATAAACGAGTTTTTTTTTTGTATTTTTGTTTTTTTTTAAACTGGTTTATTTATCTCTTTCATAAATTTATGATGTTGCATGTTAGGTATTCTTCTGAGCAACTGTATGGATATACTTTTTTCTATGAAAAAAAATTTGGAAAGACAGGCGGTCTGTAATGTTATTCGCATTATAATACAAAAATCTAAATTTTCGTTTTTTTTTTTAAATAGGCGGTAGGAGGTATATACTATATGTAGTTGTTTTGTTTTTGTGTGCCAAATGTAAATTATTTTAGTACATAACTACATATGTAGGTAAGGTAGTTACTATAAACAAACATATAATTAGAACATATTATCTAATGAAAAACAAGCAAAAATTAATAGCGTTTTTTTATAAAAAAAGAGGATGGCTAGCGCCAATGCGCCTTCAAGGAGTTATGTAGGTATACTTTTTCGCGAAAAAGAGAGAGGAGTAAATAGATACAGGAAAGGGTTATGTAACCTGTTATGCAGAAGCTGTGACTTTTGTCATGTTTGTGTAGGTGCATTTCATTTTCAATGCAAAAAACAACTGTTGGGATAGAAATAAGTTCATTATTCGTAATATTTGGCCGCGATTGGGACGTTTTTTAAAAGTGCTAGCATTATTGTGTCTTTTTATTAAAATAACAAGTGTTTTAGTGGAAACTATTTTGAAATCAATTTGTGTTGATTTTATTGATACAGACAATATTTTGCGTATCTAGTTGATTTGTGTTTGAAGAATAATGAGTTCTAATCCAACTCGTTTATCAAGAGTTTTCGGAGCAAAAAAGGGAAAAAAGGGAAGGGGGTATGTCCTTATCGTATTAAATTTGTATCTTTTACCTTTGTTGATAAAAAATCTAATTGTTACAGAAACAGAATAAATAAAAGTTTTACTGCGAGCCACCCTGAAACGGTTACTTCACCAACTGATGTAGAACCACAGGGCGTTGAAAACTTCGAAATACCCGTCGAAATCGAACCCAATGAAAATAATTTTACATTCTTACCTGAAGGTAGACGGATTATAAATCTTACCAGTTTTCTCAATGGATTAAAAAGTATTTCCATGCATAGAATCAATTTTGGTTGCACATTTCTAAATTTAAATCTTATTCAAGAAATCCGGAAAGGTACCTACTTAAAACTTTTGTATTTATTTATTCTATAAGTCAACCCAATGTTTCTTTAATTCAAACTAGGTTTAAATTCTAAACTTATATTTAAGTGCAATATGTGTAACATGGTTTTCAATATGTTTACGAGCGATCTGGAAGAAAAATCAAGTGAAGAAATTCACAAGGAAATCGTTTCGGGAACAATGTTAGCTGGAAATGGTTACACTCAATCTAAACGTGTTCTTGAAGCTGTCAACGTTCCGTTTATGTCCCCGAGATCATATCGAAAATTTGAAAACAAGACAAAAGCAGTATGGATCCAGTCTGCCGAGAATCAAATGAAGGATGCAATCGAAGAAGAAAAGAAGATTGCTTATGAAAATGGAAATATTGACGAAGACGACAAGCCGTTGATTACGGTAGTTACGGATGGAGCATGGTCGCACAGATCATATGGAACTAAATATTCATCCTGGTGTAGCAACAATAATTGGTTTTAACACTAAGAAATTTTTATATTATAACGTCAGAAACAAGTATTGTCATTTTTGTCGGCTCAACGAAACAAAAAACTCCCCACCTAAAGACCATATGTGGAGCAACACCAGGCGGCTTAGTAGGCGAAGATGGCATCTGTGAAGTCAAATGCCCATCATCAATCAAAATTTGACTATAAGCGATGCAGTTGAAAAGAAAAAACTAAAATATCTTCAGAAAAGCGGAGATACTTTGTACTAAAAAAAAACGACGATTATTTTTATCAAGTGCAAGGACAACTCCACATTTCAAAACAATCCCATTGTTTTTTGGTGTATGGACATCATGCGATTTCGTTTAGGGTCAATGTGGGTAAATGTAAACAGGGGTAAATGAAAATATGGCTCAAAACAAGCTTCAGTTAAATCTATTTGATGCATACATAAGTACAAACCGCGGACGCATGTATCTTTTAACTTATACGTCAAGCTCATTGCTGTCAAGAGAGAATTCATTCGACGAGCGTATTTTCCGTGAAAGATAATTTTTTAAAGTGCCAAACAAGTCGTTAGTCTTTCAGAAAAATTAAATATTTTTGCAGATTCAATTAAGTCAGTATAATTTGCAAATACTTTTTTGTTTTTAATTTTGATGTAGATTCTATGTGATACAAGCAAATTTTAAAATACAGGACATTTATGTCGATTTGCATGTGTTTACATTACCCCAGAATATTTTTCATAATGGGTAAATGTAAACAACGTATTCTGGGGGTAAATATAAACAAACATTTTTGGTGAAATTATTGGTTTTAATAAAAATAAAGTATTTTTAGTCAATTACTATTGCTAAAGTGCCGCGGAGTCACATTTTAAAGTAGCCAACACCATCATTTTCAGTAGATGATGTTGCAAAATCGGTCGTTGACGTAAAAAAACGAAAAATATGACGTTCAGAGCTGCTCAGGATGCATATTGGGCGCCTATATAAAGAATCAAAGGAAGAAAACAAAAACTTTTATTGGAATTTGAAAAAGTTTTTGTCAAATACCTTCTTGAACGTTTTTCAAGTTGTTATCCATATGATAAAGAGGAAATTCTAAATTTTAAACCACCGTTTACATTTACCCCGAATTTGCAAAAAAACACAAACATGGTGGGGTATTTGTAAACATGCCATATTTGACAGTAATGTAAACAATTTGGGAAATATTTGTTTATATTTATAAAGAAGAATTGCCATCATTTCATTTTTGCATTTGAAGATGCCATTCAAGTTGTTCCGTGAAAACATAAAAAAATCTAAAGTCGAAAGAAAAAAAAGACATGAAATTGCTTACATTTACCCACATTGACCCTATATAAAAATACATAAAGACGACTCATTTGGGAAGCGAAATAAAAAACAAACTACTTAATTTTTATGAAGATCATTTTCTATTGGAATTATGTGATCCAATGATTCCAAGAAGTATGAGGGTATGGAATACGTAATATAACAGCAAACGATCCACCTTCTATTAGAATATTATTACTTTTCAAAACTATGCGTATTTTTCTAAATCTGTAACACTATTTTCTTTTTTCGTTCCATACCTTCAAATTAATTTTCAATATTCAGTAATAATATATCTAAAGCAGTCTAAGATTTAAATTGTTTTTTTTTGTTATAAGGAATAATTTGTTATGTTTATCGCGATCACCTTTCTAAATAAGCTATTGAGTATCTTTAACATACTTATAATAATGAAATAAAATGTATTGTTTTTTTTACCAAAACTAATTAAAATCCAAAAAATTATTATTATAATTTCGTATGTAAAAACAAAAAATATTTATTTATTTATTTTATGTTATCTAACTTAATTGAAGAGAAAAACATACATATACAGGGTGTTCCACAGTCACCGCCCCAAATGAAAACCATGGATTCCTGAAGTCATTTTAAGTCGAAAAACTTAAGAGGTAATTTTCTCGTTTTCGTCCCGTTTTCGAGTTACCACGGTTTTTATGATTTTTGCTCTCTTGTCCTTTAACTGGCCTTATCTTTGCCAAACTACGTTTGATTTGAAAGATTTTTTTTACAACCAATCAAGAATTTACTACAGTTTAAGTTTGTTTCGAAACTTTTTTTCTGCGGACAACCGTTTCGCCACAATTTTGAATTAAATGACGAATGAATTAAAAACTTTTTCTGAGCTATTGTTTTTAAAAAAGAACAAAAAGATAAAGCTCAGAAAAAGTTTTAATTCATTTAAATTAATTTTGTATTTAGCAATAGCTATTTAGCAATAGCTATTTAAAAAAAGGAGGAATCAATTTTTTTATATTTCCCAACGTTTATCAGAGGTTTCCAGCATTAAAAGTGCTTACAACAGAGAGAAGAAATCTTTGGATTTATGCTCTAAAACTCAAGAAAATGAGTTTGAAAAATGCGCACATTTGTTCGCGGCATTTCATTTCGGGTAAGCAAAACAACATTACCTTATGGAACAGTCACCATCATTTTCATAAATATTTTCAGGCATATGTGCTGCTCGCAAAGATCGATTAAATCCAGACTGGATTCTGACCCTGCACTTGGGATTCAATCCCATACTGAAAGAAGCAAAACCCAAAAAGAAGACTAAAAAGAAACGGCGCAAACGTTGCAAACTGTTGCAAACGGAAACAATTTTCTTTCTTCGTACTTTGTTCTTCCTTTTACTCGCCGCTGTTATGATCTCGATGTGGAACGAATCATAACTCCCACGTATCTGCTTCACACTAATGATACGCCTGTGGGATTCACCGAGTCGACTTCTGTATTTTTGCATTTGTTTGTACCTGGTGTTTTTGACAAACCTTTTTGCTTGCTTAGTGTTGGAACGTTGTATAATATTGCTTTTTTACGGTGTTCTCAGGATCTCTCTTTTGAACATGGCAATAACAACTGAGTTTATCGTGTTAAATTTTTTAGGGATGATATTTTTAACATGTAGGTAGGCTTCCTCGTATATTCGACCAAGCTTTGTAACTGCTGTGGTCCGTTCTTTTATTGAACAATGTTAACTATTGTTGTTATGTCAAAAACATCATTGTATCTATTTGTTTTTGTTAGATTTTGTTACAAAATGTCAACTTTGATTTAGGAACGACTAAATGTTACATTTTGTTGATCTGTCAAAACAAAAATTTTTGAGATTAATTTTATGAATGAATAAACAAGAAAGAATTAATTTGGTACTGAAATAATTCTTTTTAAATGAATTCTAAGCAAATTGAAACAAAAATATGCATTCAATAATTTCAAATATGGAAACAAACCAGAAATTCTCTTCTCACATCATCCCCTCTCTTCCCCATTTAGTTGTGTTTGACAGATTAACATTGAAACTCAAGTCCAGGAGCTGAGTTGGAAAAAGTAACAAAATGTAACTATTTGACACTTCAACACTGATGGATTTAGGAACGATGTTGTGATGTCACGATGTTACACTTTGTAACTTTTTTCTCATTTAGGAACGATGAAAGTTAACTATTGTTAACAATAGTTAACATCGTCGAAAAATGTTGGAATATTAATTCGTTTAAAATCATAATTTGTTCATTCATTGTGCTAAGTTTATGAAATAAATTGGATCACAACAAAAACATTACTGTTAAAAAAAGAGCCAAGTTCTCCTATGTTGAAATTATGCTGGCACAAAAAGTACTGAGATGTAAAAGTGTACCAAGTTCTAAAGTTTGGGTTCAAATTCGTATCAATAAAATTTTGATTGTTCTCTTGACAATTTTTCTTTATTATCGATTTTTAAAGTTATTTCAAAAATTGCCAAGTAAACAATCAAAATTTTATTGATACGAAATTGAACCCAAACTTTAGAACTTGGTACACTTTTACATCTCAGTACTTTTTGTGCCAGCATAATTTCAACATAGGAGAACTTGGCTCTTTTTTTAACAGTAATGTTTTTGTTGTGATTTCACTACTTTTTGCAAGGTATGGCTGTAGAATATAAAATCTCTATATTTGATGAAAATTCAGTGAAAATGGGTGGTTGCCACGCCCCCTGCCTGAAATTCTCAAACTTTAAATTTTTTCCTTTGTGTAAACTACCAGCTCCACCATTCTACCAAATTTCAAGATTCTACGATAATCAGAAGTGCTCTATAATATTTGATGAAAATTCAGCGGGAATGCCGGTTGCCACGCCCCCTGGCTGAAATTCTCAAATTTAAAATTTTTTCCTTTGTTTAAACTACCAGCTCTACTATTCTACCAAATTTCAAGATTCTACGACAATCAGAAGTGCTCTATAATAATTTATGAAAATTCAGCGGAAATGGGCGGTTGCCACGCCCCCTGGCTGAAATTCTCAAATTTTAAATTTATTCCTTTGTATAAACTACCAGCTCTACTATTCTACCAAATTTCAAGATTCTACGACAATCAGAAGTGCTCTATAATAATTTATGAAAATTCAGCGGAAATGGGCGGTTGCCACGCCCCCTGGCTGAAATTCTCAAGTTTTAAATTTTTTCCTTTGTATTAACTACCATCTCTACTATTCTACCAAATTTCAAGATTCTACGATAATCAGAAGTGCTCTATAATATATGATGAAAATTCAGCGGAAATGGGCGGATGCCACGCCCCCTGAATTGAAAATCTCAAATTTTCGATTTTTTAATTTGTATACACCACAAGTCCTATCACCGTGTAAAATTTCAAGTTTCTACGATATCGGGAAGTTCTCCATAATTTTGATGATCTGTCAGTGAGTCAGTGAGTCAGTTACGGTTTTTGCGATTTTTGAAGCCCTATATCTCAGAAACTACTCATCGTAGGAGGCTGAAATTTTGTGAGGAGTTTGGTTTTTACGAGCTCAACAAATGTAGTGAGTTTGAAATTTCTAGCATCTTTGGTGTGGAAGTTAGAGGGGGGTCGAAAATGGCCTGAGTTGTTTCCTGTAAATAAGGGTGTAGTGCCAAAGTTGCTAGAGAACTTGGCTGGGCACTACCGTGCCCCTTGATATTTAACATTCTGACTACACAAATAATGAAGAACAAGAAACAAATTAAATAGGATTCACCAGTTGGAGTTTTGTGTTCTTCATTAGATTTATAATTAGTGCTTAGTACGTATAAAAATTTTGTTCTTATGAAATATTTTTGAAATGATTTCCAGAAGTGTTCTTCTCTACACTACCATTATATTTATATTACTGCAATTGTGTATTGTGTTTGACGTTGTTGAAAGTTTTAAAGCCACCTGCCCACAATACTCAATCAAAGTTTTATCTTTAAAATAAAAGGTAACACGATAACTCAATTGAACCAAACATTCTGCTATTATTTCTTCATACAAACACCATGTACTGTTTGGGTTTCGGTATTTCGAAGCCTAACGAAATTAATACCTGAATCAGAGCAATGAAAATTGTATTCCTTTCAACAAACGTTGCAGCTTTCTTTCTATTTTAAAACTAAAGTTTGAAAATAAACTTAAAACTGATGTTATCTGATAAAGTTAGCCATCGATTATTATTTAAACAATTCAACTTGAGTAATTTTTGAAAATTTAATTCTGTGACTTGACTTTATATACAAAATATTTTATTGTTTATAAAAGAAAATATTTCGGATAACATCATGGCAACTTTGCCAAAACCGACAAACGTTTTGACTTATTATTTGGACACCCCATCAACCTTCAATTCATTACAGGAAATTGATGATATCCCCCTAGAATGTGTGCTTGAAGAAAATATTTCGGATAACATCATGGCAACTTTGCCAAAACCGACCAACGTTTTGACTAATTGTTTGGACACCCCATCAACCTTCAATTCAACACAGGAGATTGATGATATCCCCCTAGAATGTGTGCTTGAAGAAAATGTTGAAGCGGTAATTAACGTGGGAATAGACGACGCAATTAGTTCGCCAAAACGAAATAACTTTCGTGAAAACGAAGGGAAATTAATTGCAAGAGAAGTTCAAACGGATATCCAATTTTAGGATATAACAGAAATTGAAATTTTGGACATTAAAACTATGGATAAGTCTGTTATGACTGATCCTGAAATTTCAACGACTACATATAAGTCTATAGGAGTTCAAACAGATATCCAATTGGAGGATATAACGGAAGTTGAAATTTTGGATATCTCGCATAGTTCTCTAGGTTGGTATCTTTGTTAATAAAATGTAAAACAAAATTAAGTTACTAATTTTTAAATTTACTTAGTAATTCAAACTGAACTGTGCATGGCTGACATCGAAATTTTCGAAATGAAACTAAAAGAAGCCCAATATAAACTGGATATGAAGGATCAAAAAATTGCAGAGTTACAAAAGGAGATTACAGCTAAGAAAATGGGGATGGACTTTTTTCGGGATGATGACAACAAAACAAAATATTTTTCAGGATTGCCTTTTTTTTAACACTTAATACTATTTTTTATGCCATAGAACCCAATCATCCACATTGTTTAGCTAAAAATCTAAATAAATTTCAGATGCTCATCCTGACACTGGTGAAGTTGCGACTATATCTCCCATTCACTTTACTTGGATACATTTGTGGAATTTCGACGCCAACAGCGTCAAAAAAATTTCATGAGTGTATCCTAGTTTTAATATGGAGATGAATGCATTCATCAGATGGCCTGATATCAACGCAAGAAAATACTTCACGCCGTTCAGCTTCAAAAATCTTTTCGGCGATAAAATAGCGGTGATTATAGATTGCTTTGAAATCAGAATAGAGAGGTCCGGTAAGTAATATAATAATTGCTAGAGCAAAATGTATTCTAATAACATCGAATTTGATTCCCTAGGAGATCCAGTGGCAGGAGCGGCAACTTACTCGTCATATAAGAGCTCCGAAACCATCAAATACTTGATTGGAATAGCTCCAAGTGGGAGCATTAGCTATATTTCAAAAGGATATGGTGGCAGGACCAGTGACAAGTGTGTTGCCGAAAACTCGGGTTTCTTGGACTTCATTAAACCAGGAGATATAGTGCTATCTGACCGAGGATTCATATTTAATGAGGCGGTCAAAAGAAAAGGAGCAGAGTTGAGGACACCTGCATTTCTGGAAGGAAAACCACAGCTTGACGCTTATTCAGTTGAGTATTCAAAAAATTTATCTACAGCCTTGTATATAAAAACTATAGTACTATCATGAATTCAATCGACTGAAGCGCCGTCTGGTTCAAGAGAGCGGACCTATTCCTGGAATGATTTAGGCAGGAGTGGGGGACTAGGAATAATCAGATAATGAAGGAGTCACCAAAATGTTGGAATATTATTTAAATATTGGAATATTATTTAAATTTTCAATTTGGGGGGGAATGTCACTATTTAGCTTTGTAGATAGAGAGAGATAGGAAGATGTATAAGCAGAAATGGAAGTTGTTTATAAAAAATAATAAAAAAAAAAACAAAAACGTACAACCACGGTTACCCATAAGTCAAATTTTTTTTTTTTTTGTAATTAAACAATTTAGATTTCTAAGATCTTATTTTGTTTTTGTTTTAAAATAAAATAAAAAATGGGAAATTAAATACACATTTCGAAAAAAAAACAAGGAAAATATAAAAAAGTTATAAAATTCTCCCATCGGAACATGATGTCGAGAAACATTTAATATTTTTTTAATTTAATTCAGATTTCAATTTTTTTTCAAAACGAAAATTACATAACCGTCAGAAACAAAGTAAACAAGTTCTAAAATGTGTAAAATATTTATTCGCATCTTCTCAAGTAATAGCGTTGTAAACTAAACACATAGGTACAAAATAATGAAACATCAAATTTAAAAAGTGATTTCGATTTTAGTTAAATTTGACGAATGTGGCAATCACGTGTGAATTAAAATTTAAAATTGTATTCTTCTTTGGAAATGTTTGTTTTTTTTTGTATTCTTCTTTTTAAAATATTTTTTTCTTGTTTCCTAGGTGATTGCTGTCGAATAGAATATTTTGTTTTGAAAACTTGAATACATTTTTGTTTTGTATTTTTTATTCTTACGCAATGTTGCAACATTTCACTTAACTCTTATTTATTTTATTAATATAATAATAGAGCAATTTATGCTTTATCATTATAACCTTTGTTTCTAAAAAAAGATTTTGTTTTTTTTTAATTACAGGGCACTCTACAATTGATTCTAGAAATGTTAATTTTTATAATAAAAAAATTGTAATTATGTTATTTTGAACTTTTTTTTTATTTTAAGATTTTTTTTTTTCAATTTTCGAGCTTTTTATTAATAAGTTGGTATTGTGTCTTTAACAGTTTTCTTATAATAAAAGGTTTAAAACTTGACAAAAATAATAAAATTTTAGAAAACATTTAACATTTTGCTATATCAAAAACTATCAACCTTCCTTTGAATTTCATCTTTAGTTTTTAGGTTTATTTACTTTCTAGCTCAAAGTGATGCAGTTTAAAACTTGTTTTAATATGTATTATCAATTTAAATTATAAAGTAAAAACTATAATAAGCAATATAAGATAAATTAAATGTTGCAACATTGCCTTAGAATATATCAAAAAAAAGTCCCAAAACAAAAATCTATTCAAATTTGCAAAAATAAATTATTTGATTCAAAAATACTCAAATCACTATCACCTAGGAAACAAGAAATAAACAAAGCGTTGTAAACAAAAAATATTTTTGTTTACATTTTTCCTTCCCTATTTCCAGGCTGTCGAAATTCAAACATGATTTCGGTTTTTTCTCTTTATCCTATTAAATTGATAAAAGTATTTTTCTCCCTCTTACACACGTATTTTATTCCTTCATTCTAACTTTCTAAGCTGAAATAAAGCTGTCGCAGCGCACCCTAGTTAAAGGAAGCGGACCTAATAAATTCACGTTCATGATAGTACTATAGTTTATATAAACAATGTCTACAGTTAGAATACATATAGAAAGAATAATAGGAAATCTGCGCCAAAAGTATTGCATTTTATCTTTTTTACAGCCGATGAAAACAATAACAAAAAAAATGGACGCGAACCAAATCTACTACGATGCCATCATCAGAACATGTTGCGGATTAGTCAACTTATGTCCATCAGTCGTCCCACCAACATAAAAAACATTTAAAAACATTATTATATTTGCACTTGTTTAATTATTTTTAGTTTTAAGTTTTTAAGCTTATATTTTTTTTCTTTTTTATGTTTTCATTAGCTACGTTCCTTTTGGAATATTTATCTACTTCACAGTATTTCAAACTACTTTGAACTTCTTTTGCCATATTGAAAAAGTAGTTCAAATCAGCTGTAAGAACTAAGCAGTAGATAAATATTCCCAAAGGAACGCAGCTATTATTAATTTTGCAATAAGAACAAAGATTTATTTATATGTTCATAATGTATTATTTGCTTTTATTATGAAAAATAGATATAAGATATACATAGAAATAAGTTTAGTAAATAAAATATATACAAAATTTGGATAAATAGATTTATGTAGGTATTTATTAAACAAAGTTTTAATTTTGTATTATTAATATTTTTTTTTTGATATTTGGGGTATAGGATGTACTGCGACCTGTAAGATCTATTGTACCCCCCTATTAAGCTAAATGAGTTAGTACCTCATTTTATAGCTCCTCCTCTAACCTAATTCCTTTCATGAAATTGATTATTTGGGGTATTTTCAAAGAGTGCAATTTATCCTCTTTCACTTGGTTGCGACCCATGTGTTTAAATCTTTGGTGTATTAGTGCATTGCAACTACCCAGGATGTGGTCTGGTGTTTCTTCTTCTTCGCTACAGAATCTACATATTGCACTATTTACTAAGCCCAAAATATGTAGGTGTCTTCTTAACTTACAGTGGCCAGTGAGGAGCCCAGTGATTAACCTGAGATTGTTCCTACTTAGACTGATACATGATTTGAAACGCTCTCGGCTGTAGTTCCCTAGCATTTTCGATTGTCTCAGTTTTGGCAGTTCTGTCCAGTTTTTTGCTCTCCTGGACTCCTCGTCTAGTTTTATTTTATTTTTAATGACATTTTCTCCTATTCCGCAATACGGTTCGGGTCCCATTAAAGGGGAATTTGCTCCCGTTTTTGCTAAGGAGTCCGCCTCCTCGTTACCCTGGACACCAACGTGCCCAGGTACCCAGTAGAGAGTGACTTTGTTTATTTTGCCAAGTTCGTTAAGTTTTCCTATACACTCCAATACTAGCTTGGAGTTGATTTCATAGGATTTAAGTGCTTTTAGGGCAGCTTGACTATCAGACATAATGGCAATGTTTTTATTCTGGTGATTTAATTCGAGGTTTATTTCTGCACATTTTACAATTGCATTTACCTCAGCTTGAAAGATACTTGGGGATTGACCCATAGGTACGGAGAGTTTGGTACCAGGCCCAAAAACGCCTGCCCCTGTACCTTCCGCTGTTCTCGACCCGTCTGTGTACCATTTGATGGTATTTTCTTTAAAAGAGTAGTTGATAGATTCACCTACCCAATCTTTTTTACTACTGAGATGTATATTGTAGTTTTTCACAAAGTAATAATTTGTGACCATTGCATCTCTTGGAAAGTCAAGGAAGTTTTCTTCTGAGGATCTGGACAGGAATTCTCTTTCTCTGTTGCCTATGCATTTTCCAGCCCCAGTTCCTTCCTTGGCAAATCTCATGATAGCTCCCTTAGCAGCACTTTCAATAATAAGGTGAAGTGGAGTTAAATCAAGAATAACCTCCATTGCTGCTGTAGGGCATGTTCTCATAGCCCCGGTGATGCAGACACATGTGAGTCTTTGCACTTTATCTAGTGATTTCCTAGTTGTTGCAAGATCGGTTCTTTTGTGCCAAGCTACCGCACCATAGGTAATTATAGGTCTTACCATCATAGCATATATCCATCTTAGGATGTATGGTTTGCAGCCCCATGAATTGCTTGCTAATCTTTTGCAAATCATTAAGGCTTTCGTAGCTTTATCAGTGGTTATTTCTACGTGTTTGTTCCAGAGGAGTTTACTGTCTAGTGTGATACCTAGATGCTTAACCTCCTTCTGTGTTTCTATTAATTCTCCAGCTAACCGTATAGGTTTCATACGGGGAAGAAGTCTTTTTTGGTAAATGGTATAATTGTTGTCTTGGTAGGATTGATGTTAAGTCCTGCCGATAGACACCATTTCCGAATGTTTTTCAATCCTCCTTGAATAATATCGCAAAGAGTTTCTTCAAACTTCCCACTGGCTATTATTACTTTATCATCGGCAAAACCGAGACATCGTATACCTAGGTAAGTTAGATTTTCTAGTAGTTCATCAACAACAATACTCCAAAGCAAGGGCGAAAGGACCCCCCCCTGAGGACAGCCTCTTGTTGTGATGATAGTTTGTACATTAAGACCTGCCCTTACCTCAGCTGTTCTTGTGCTCAGCATTTCATAGATCCATCTCACTACAATGATAGGAACTTTTTTCCTTTCAAGAGCTTTGTTTACAGCGACATGAGAGGTGTTATGAAATGCTCCCTCTATGTCTGTTTCTTTTGCACCCAAAGCTCTTTGTATGGAATTTGTTAGCTCGAAAAGGGCAGTTTCCGTAGATTTTCCTGCCCTGTAAGCATGCTGGCGATGGTTAAGTGGCATATTTATTAAAACTTTTGATCTAATGAAGTTATCTATTACTTTCTCCAAAGTCTTAAGTAGAAATGATGTCAGGCTAATTGGCCTGAATGACTTTGGATGGGTGGTTTCTTTTTTCCCAGTTTTGGAAATAAAAATTACTTTAGCTTTATTATTAATAAAAGGATATGCATATGTATTCATTTAACAAAGCTTTGGTTTTTTATTTCTAATAAAAGAATAAGAAGAAGATAAGAAGGAATTAACACAGGGGAAAGGTTTTTAAATCTCTCTATACAACTTTTTGTTTACAAAAATAAAATATACTCACTATACAACACAATACAAAACTAAATAAAATATAAAATAAATATAAATATCAAGAAAAAAAAAATAACACTACTTAAAACAGGAAAACAGTATTATTAAAATTTCAGATACAAAAATTAAATATTAATAAAAAAGTTACAAAAATAAATACTAATAAAAAACTAATGAAAAAAACTATTTAGTGTCTGCTCTGGAGAAAGCAAATCCCATCAATTCGGGAAGTAACAAGTTGAAAAAGTACTTATCACTCTGCAACATATTACCTCACACAAAACTTTCATCCAGATCTACCTTAATAATAATTTTTGATTTAGGAATAAAATGAAATGAAATGAAATGAAATAACGTTTAAAATAAAAATTTGTAATTGAATTTGAAAATAATACTCATGATTTTTATTCATGAAATATTCAGAACCATTTTTCAAAACACAAGCATCATTTTTTAAAATGGAATCTATATCTTCGCCATTTCGGAGCTTAAAAGGGCATTTAACTTCCACCGGAGCCTTTCCACAGCACTCGCATTCCACAATTGAGTCCGGGGTAGCAGCATAATAACTTTTGTTTTGATAAATGAATATCCCACAGGCACTCATTTTGCATTTTTTGTGGGTTTTTCTGACACATGATTCCACATATTTTATTGCTTCTTTTTCTGTTTTTTTGCCATAAGTTGTTGCAGCCGTTGAAAAAGATTTTGGTTGGCAGATTTTTGCCAAAAGGCTCATGGCAGGAACACTTTTATTCGTCCTACATACCTCCTTAAAAACTGACGCAGTTACTCTCCCAATACAAAGTTTTTGCCATATTGTATTGGGAGATAGGCTTTGTAACCTCGTCAGTTTTTCAATTTTTTCCGCCGATTGTGATGAAATAGAAAAATTTATATTTTTCCCCTATCTCTATCAAATCTTCCTTTTTATATATGGTATATTCAGGCTTAAAAAAATTTGCGAAATAAAATTGAACTAAAAAAAAATAATTTCGTCTGAATCATCTATGACGAATTCATCATGCGAGGTCGCAGCTGCCGGGATATATTTTGCTGAAATTGTTTTTAGAATCTCCATTGCTTTTGATTCGTCAATATTAATTTTGTAATCCGGCACAGATTTTGATGGGATTTTCCTTTTAAAATCTATAGCTTGCACCTCCAACTGAAGCTTATTCTTAACTGAAGCTTTTCTCCAGTAACATGAGACATCAGTTACGGACAACTATGTACAATTGTATATGTTATTTTAATATATTAATAAATAAAAAAAAAAACAAAATCTATATTGTGTTTTTATGTAGTTATGTTTTCGTTAAAAGCTTTTTTTTTCTCAAAAATCGTTGAGATCAGTTTCACAGCCAACATTTAAATAAAAGTAGGGCATACACATTTTTACATATGCAAAGTGTCATTTAACTTTTCAATATTTGCCACTTATATGCAACTTACTCGACTGTAAAACTGGCCATAAGTCATCCAATTCAGGGTCAAATTATTATTATGAAAGTGGACTAAGTCACTTTTTGAATTGTTTGAAGAAAAACTTACATAATTATTTTCTTATTATTTTTCGATTTTTCTCTGTTCTGGGTGTGCGAATATGTTAATCATATATCGCTGAATCCAGATTCGAAGTCAATTTCGCCCTATCACGTCAAGTTTCTGAGATATCCTCAAAAAAATGTCAAAACCAAAAAAACAAACGTTCTTATCTGGGGTTGCTACTAAGTTTTTCATATAGTTTTTGGGTCGCTGAAACCGAATCCGAAGTTTATTTTGGCGTATCACGTCAGGTTTTTGAAATATCCTCAAAAAATGTCTAATCTCAAAAAAAAAGTTCTTATCTGACATTTTTTGAGGATATCTCAAAAACCTGACGTGATACGGCAAAAAAGAGTTTAGATTCGGTTTAAGCAACCCAAAAACTATATGAAAAACTTAGACGCAACCCCAGATAAGACCTTTTGTTTTTTTGGTTTTGACATTTTTTGAGGATATCTCAAAAACCTGACGTGATAGGGCAAAATTGACTTCGAATCTGGATTCAGCGATCCAAAAACTATATGATTAACATATTCGCACATCCAGATCAGAGAAAAAAATTTTTTGTTTTCGTAACATTTTTTGAGGTTATCTCAAAAACCTGATGTGATGGGGCAAAACGGACTTCGGATTCGGTTTCAGTGACCCAAAAACTATATGAAAAATTTAGTCGCAACCCCAGGTCAGAACTTTTATTTTTTTTTGTGTGGCTGTGTTATTTTTAGGCTAGATTTGATGCCATTTTTGGGAGTGACTTAGTCCACTTTCATAATTAAGGGCACATATAATCTTTGACAAAAAAAGAACATTTTTAAACCTTAAAGCGTAGTACGCAGCTGAAGCGAAACGAAATTTTCCATACAAAATTTCGTTAACGAAATCTAGAACGAATTTAAATTTGTTTTGTTTTGTTTTTAAAGTTACTTTCTGATGTTTTTTCTTGAATTTTTTTATTTGTATTTTTATTATTTTTACTTTGCTATAATACCCGATGGTATTTTTTTGTTAACTTCAGCTGCATACTAGGCTTTATCAATAAAGAATTTCTTGATTTTACTTGAATCTACTTTCCAATATAAATATTTTCCTTATAAGTTATATAAAATAGTTATTTTTTTGTTTATTTGAATGGCTATATTATCATAAAAAGCAAAGAAAAATAGACAAGTTTTTTATGTTAAAACTAATTAATCTGTTCTTAAAAAGCTAAAATTACATATAACTAAGGCCTTAATGAAAACGTTATTTCTTAATAGCTCTTGTTTTCAAGAAAGTTTACTAGTAAATCTAATTTTAAGTTAAAAATAAATTAATCTGTTCTTAAAAAGCTAAAATTACATAACTAAGGCCTTCATGAAAACGTTATTTCTTAATAGCTCTTGTTTTCATGAAAGTTTACTAGTAAATTAAAAGTTCTATAAGTAAGTAAATTTCGTAAACGTTCATTGTTTGGATATGCATAAGACTTGTACAAACATGTGCAGATGGTTTGATCTCTATAAAAAAAAAACATTTAATTTGAAATGTCAAGTCCTGAGAAAACTGTTTGTACTAGCCTCAGGGTCAATTTTTCAATAGTCAGTTAAATACTATGTGATAGTTCAAAAAACCGACAGAGGGCTCTCGTTTGAAATTTTGTTTGCACATGCCAAAACTGAAGATTTTTTTTCAAATAACTTCTTTTACGAATAATACTTCTGAAAAAATAGATTTTCCATCATTTTTCATCGATAAAAGATCGAAAATTGGAAAATTTATGGTGTTTTATACCCTCAGTTTTGGCATGTGCAAACAAAATTTCAAACGCAAAAGTCTTTCTTATTTGACCTAATCCAGAAAAACTAAGTGCGACATCGTGTTCAGCATACTCGAATTATCTTTAGTAGATATGAGAGCCCTCTGTCGGAAAAAAAAGTTCCATTTTCGAACACAGTGATATCAAAGAAATATTTGTGCCCATAATTATGAAAGTAGACTAAGTCACTTTAGGCATGGTTTCAAGAAAAACTAATTTAGTATTTTTTTAAGCTATTCAATTGTATTTTTTTTTTTTGAAACAACGGTTAAGGCTTGTGGCCACAATTATTGATACGTAGAAAAAAAAACGATACCATTATAATTGAATTTCTTTCCACGATACGAAAAAATTTAGTTCAAAACGGTGTAAATGTTGCCATCTGGCCGTAAAATGTACTTGAAAACGCATAGTTTAAGGGGGGGTTTCCATAGCATTTTAATGGAAGATGGTTGACTAATTGTTGTATAACTTTTGCAGTTTATAAGATAATCTTATGAAACGTACTTTTTTGAAAAGGCAATAAACGTATGCACATTTAAAACATTTAGAAACATTTCTCTGGCGATTTTTATAAGAGTCGAAATTGATTTTTTTTCCTGCAAATTTATATTGAATCAGAATTTTGGTTGGGGCACCGTTGTTTATAAACTTTTTATTTTTTTTTGTTTTTGTTTTATAATGATCAAATGTGTTTTCATGCAGTAGGCGTAACAGATTTATTTTTTTTTTTTTTTGTTAGAAAAAAAGCTTCGTCAATATGTTGTAATTTCATGTTTTTTTTACTCACTCTTCTTAGAATAACTTTACCATTTATTGGTGTTTTTAGATGAAACAAAAAGAAAATAATAAAGTGGAATAAGGAGAATCCAAAATAATTACTAAAATTTAATTTGAAGTTAGTTTGGACGGTCAATTTGAAGGAAAAATGTCAAAATGAACTGTTTTAGCATTTTAGTCGTGGGGCAAAGCGTGATTATTTCTTAAAATATTTTTGTATTTTTTAATAAGAAGTTAATAAAGTTTTTCATGCTGCCAGTTTGCCAGAAAAAAATATTTTTTTTATTTACCCACTAAAAATTTGATTTTAATAAACCAATATTTGCATTCTTTTTTTGAGGAAGGGGCAGTCAAAGCATCCACAATTTATTTTTATTTTTTTTTTCATTATATTTCAAATCAGTTTCAAAAAATATATATATATTTTTGATCACAGTATTTTTAATATAAATTGTTGAAAAAGTGTCTATGTTCAATTATCTTTAGATAATTTGGAAGAACAAATAAATAGCGACGCTAGGTAACTTTGATCCCTTGCAAACATAACCGTAATTACTCAGAGATTGTGTTTTATGACACACATCTGTGAGCAATATGGCTGTTATAAAGGGATGTATCGTATCTTGCGTCGTTATCTATTTGTACACTTATTTTTAGTTTAGAATCCTAAGAAAACTAGTGATAAGATAATTTAAGTAGATGTAAATGTATTTGTAAAATAGAGATAAGATATAGTTATAGAGTAGAGTAGATTTAATTTGAATAAAAGAGAATACTTATTACCACCAGATTGATCGGTTGTGTTTTTCGTTATCCTGCAGTTGTCGGTTTGTTCATGGTGACCCCTAGTGTTTTATCGAGCACACAATATTAATAAAAAAAAAAAAAAATGTTCTAAAGTGCGTGTAGTCGAAGTTTAATAAGGAACAAGTCCTTATAAGTTCGTGTTTTGTTTCTTTCTTCTCCAAGTGTTCCGCGTATAAATTAAAAATATGTCTCTTGTAAAACTCCAATATATTATCGGGCAACATATTTTAAGCTTAAAAAGGGAAATGCTTGAGGCCAGCCTTGAGGAGAGAGGGAATCAATTAACTGAATGGAAACTACAACTGGACCACTGGGATTGGCTGTTTGAGGAAACCGACTCAGATTTACGAGCCAGTGGTAACATGCAATACTTTAGGACGAACTGCGCTGCAAAGGTAAGAAACAATATACAATCGGGTAAGAACCTTTGGAGTAAATTAAATGAGGCTTCAAAAATAAGTAAGGTGTCGAGCAAAGTGATTAGTAGGTTCAAACGAGCCATTAAAAACTTTGAGGAAGTTTTGGAGGACTTCCTAACAGGCACTGAAGGCTTAAGTTCTCTTCTTAGGGCAAGAGATTGCGCCGAACAGTTATCTGATGAATATGTGTCAGAAACTGGATCGGAGGATGAGACAACAGAACACCTCAAATTTTTAATTAAAAAATCCGAAAGAATTCTAACTAATTCAGTTGGGGATTATTCTTCTTTTAGAAACATCCTAAGTATTTCAGATACATATCTCTCATATATGCGAGAAGAAAAAAGGAAACTAGTTCCTTTAGAGGAAATTGCACCTCAAGGGACATTACTGAGAAACTGTACCTTTGGTAAAAGAAGCGGGAATTTTGCATCCAATTGCCCTTCTATAGAAACTTCAGACACAGCTTCAAATGAAGAGTGTGAAAATACAAACTTTACATTTGGTTCCAAAACGCAACTCTCGAATGTTCGAGAAGAGTGTATGTTGTGGAAACCCCTTGTAGAGTGTTCTTCTCAAGAGTCAGTAGAAAATGATTTTGACTTGAGAAATCCTGAAAAAGCTACAGAAGAAAAGCGTTTTGTTTTCGAAACCCGCCAAACCAAGCTCTCAAATATTGCAGAAGTTCAAAGGAAAAAGGTTCCTTTGGAGGATAGCTTATCTCAAGTTTTAAAAGCCCATCAAGAAAAAAAGCCTATTTTAAAGGCATCTTTACCTTCAATCGATAATTGCGCTATGGGATGTGATTCCTTTCATTTCACTCATCAATGTGCCAAATTTATTAAATTGAGCTACAAGAAAAAGTTGAAGAAGTTAATCGCAAATAAACTTTGTTTCAAATGTTTGAAAGGCAAACATTTAAGCAAAAGTTGTGGCGAAGGTTCTTGTGATATTTGCAATGGCAATCACAATACTTTGCTTCATGCAGAAAAAAAGGTTCCTAGTACGGAAACTGAGATTATCCTTAGTGATTCGTCATTTGAAGAAGAGCACTTACTTTCGAGCGAAGCATGTTCTTACGAAGAACAACATGACGTGAATCTTCAAACTAATAAAAAACTTGTATCTTCCAAAGCGGAGGAACATGATGTGACCCTTGATGGTCCTTTGGTGAATGAAAAGCCAATTTTCAGTAAAGAAGTAAACAGGATCCTTAGTGATCCAATCGAAATTAAAGTTCTACCGATTTCGAACTATGAAGATTCCGATAAGGAAGAAATTGAAAAGGTCGAAAGGGTAGATTCCCTATTGATTTGTTCTAAAACAAAACAAAGTATGATCTTTGGTAATCCAAGTGAGACTCAAGATCTACAAATTTCAGAATTAAATCTGATATATAATGAAAACGAACTTGATGGGATTGCTTACCCATCAGCAGTAGAAATAGGTTCTAGTTGCTTAAGTTCTGATGAACAAGATTTTATAGTTAATGTTCCAATGGAAACTCAAACTCTAATATTAATAGGAACATTTATTAATTCCCTGAGTAATTGTACGATCAAGGAATTCAAGGATTCCGAGGAACAAAAAGTGAAGAAAATTGTAAGTGTTCCAATTTCAAAAGTAAATGTACGAAAGGGATTATTTAAAAATAAACACAGTAAAATGCTGAAAACAAAATATGATGTTTTTAAAGAGTATTTTTTTGATAATATTGATCAAAACCTTCAATTTTTATTTAAAATAAATTTAAAACATAAAATAAACATTGAAATCTCCAATTTTACAAGAGTTGGTGTTTTGAAATACTGCTTAAAAAGTCTTTCTTACACTAACCTTTTTTATTCGAAAATAAATGAAGATCTTCCTACGTATTCTGTCAAGATTTCTAAACAATATTTTGGTATGTCCAAGGAAATCATTATGGAATGGAAATTATTGTTGTACGATAATCGTTATTTGCTTGTTGTGATTTTAAATAAGAAATCTTTCCTTTATCTTAAAATTATAAAATGGCTTACTATACGTGGAAAATATTGTACTAATAAATCGAACAATAAAGTAGGAATACGAGTATGTCCTCAAAATAATTTTAATAATTTTATTAAAGGTGTTTTTCTAACTTTCAAAATACTTATTTTAATTTCAGGCTTCCAGAGAATGTTCATTGTTTATTTTAAATCATGTAGTAATATACATTTCCACTTTTCAGGATCCCAAGCGCAGTGTAGAAGCATTGAACTTGAAACAGGAAAGTTCATAGTTACCTTGCATCCTCAAGGCAATTATTTAAATATGAACCATCACAAATCAAGATGGTTAAGTCTGATTCCAAAAGATTTAAAAGGAATCTTTAATTTTAATAAAATTAATGACACTTTGTCGTTTTATTTAAATGAAACTAATTCATTTCAAAAAATTATTTATACCTATGCCCTGGGAAAGTGGCAGGGAATCAAAGAATATCTTTGGCTAAATTGGCCTCTATCCCACACTAGACGCAAGGACAAGCAATGGGACTTCGACAAATTCAAGTACATTGCTCGTCCTTTTCCTAGGAAGGTTACAAAACAAGTTATATATTTATAACTGAAAAATATATCTCGCATTTATGAATTGAAATAAATTGTAGTCAATATTGTTAGCATAAATTAACTGAACAATATAATATTCAATTTAATTATAAAAAGTTGTATAGTTATTTGAAAAAGAAATTAAAATATGTCAAACAAAACATTTAAAATTGTATAACATATTATAATGTTTAAGAAAAATATCTTGTTTATGATTTCATTGATGTAGTACATGTTGAGAACAATAAATTCATGTAGGTATTTCGTGTTTTTATAAAAATTTATAAGTATTTTGGTTTCCTAAGTTCATGTTCCAAACAGGTTCAAAATGTAAAAAAATCGGTCTAATTCATTGTAATATCTTGAATAATTGAAGAATTTATAGACTTTACTAAAAAATTGTTTGAATTAAAATATTGTAAAAATTGTAAACTGGCATTATTTATTAAGTTTTATAATAAGAAGAAATAACATTATCTTAGAATTACACCTAAATTTACCGTCGAACCGAAGGAAGCATTGGACGGACCAAAAAACAACTACTATGGACTATGGAATTGGTATAACTACAAGAGTTGAATGGTTGATTCAGTGAAATTGTATGCTGATGTGATATCACCAGTGAGTGCAGTGGAGTATTTGATAGAATCATCTAGGATTTACATACTGATAAAATTCGAATCCAGTAAAGACGAATGTTCAAGAGATGATGACTTTGGTTTGCTCCCAATTTTCCAGTAATACCACACTTGCTTAAAAGACTTAATCACCCTTGATCGATATTATGACAAGTTTAAATGGTAAATAAACGACGATGAAGAATGTTGGATATAAATAATGACAAGGGTCTTATTTATCGACTATTCAAATCCCGATCGATGTACCATTGGCAACCAGATGTTAGCACTTGCATATCCTAGCAATCGGATTGAGTTCTGAAAGAAGAAAATACTGACACCGTTTTTAGCATATGGAGTCAAGGACTCTCGCAAAAACGGCATATGAAGACATCACGGTGCCTCCTTGAAGTAAAATTAAAATAGGATGAAACAACTCTTGAAGATACTGGTGAACAATCTCAAATCGTTGTATCCAGTTGATATATCTTGCAGAAGCACCACTTGCGGCATACAGCATCGTCATAAAAGTGAATCCTACCACAATAATTCTACCAATTTCCAACGACGACGTTTCTGAAGATCAGCATAACCCTAACACCATTAAATTGCCACATTTTCAATGATGCCAATGGCGGGAGTATGTTCAATTATCTTTAGATAATTTGGAAGAACAAATAAATAGCGACGCTAGGTAACTTTGATCCCTTGCAAACATAACCGTAATTACTCAGAGATTGTGTTTTATGACACACATCTGTGAGCAATATGGCTGTTATAAAGGGATGTATCGTATCTTGCGTCGTTATCTATTTGTACACTTATTTTTAGTTTAGAATCCTAAGAAAACTAGTGATAAGATAATTTAAGTAGATGTAAATGTATTTGTAAAATAGAGATAAGATATAGTTATAGAGTAGAGTAGATTTAATTTGAATAAAAGAGAATACTTATTACCACCAGATTGATCGGTTGTGTTTTTCGTTATCCTGCAGTTGTCGGTTTGTTCAGTCTATTTTAGCTTTTTTTACTTTGAAAATTCCATTAATCACGCACACATACAAACCTAGTGCAAAAGAATGCCACTGCGGAAGCTGGCGTTGATGAACTCTTTCTATCTGTTCTTTTCTATTTATTGAAAAAAAAACTTGCTCTTGCGCTCTCATTTTCTCGTTATATTTTGTTTTTTTTTTTGTGTTAACATAATACTTTTTTTTTGTTTCCTATTTTCTCACTCAGGCAGGCAGAAATCATTCATGAAATTGTGGTTTAAAATATCAAGTAAGTCCATTTCATTTGTCGTGAGAACATTAAACTGCTGATTTTACGTAAACTTTAAAACATTAATGTTCCCACGACTGGTGAATTGCTTACTTGACTATTTGTTTATTTGACACCACATTCGATTTTACCTTTTACTTTGAGAGTCAGTCATGAATCAACCACCACTCGCTTTCTTTAATTTTTCCACAAATTGGCGCAGCCGGTAAATCGCGATATCACAAGAAAAAACATAAAAATTTAAATTCTAAGAAGCAATACCAACACACATTTAACAAAAAAGAATTTTATTCTATGTTTCATTAAAAAACTTCTTCGGCTATTAACTCAAAGAAGACTTTGTATAATATATTAACTAAAACAAGCGAACACTCTTCAAAGTTAAAAAATTTGAAAAAAAAAATACAGACGAACTTTTAGTGCGGTACTTTCAAGTGAACAAAAAAAAAAAAGTTAAATAAATAAATATATCACGCTTGTGTTATTTTTTGTTCTGTTGATTGTGACTCAGTGGAAAAATAATAAACTACCGCAATTATAAAATGTAAAAAACTAAATTATCGCCATCGCAATTAAATAAATGTCAGGTGATTAGGAAGACCTCAACCGAACTTTAACAACAGCAGAAATTCATCAACAACCAACTATTGAAGAACCAGAAGAGGAACTAGACGAGGAACTAGACGAGGAACTAGACGAAGAACTAGAAGAAGAACTTGAGCTGGAAATAAGAAGACATCGTTCCGGGAAACACTTCAGTAACGAGACAAGTAAGATTAAAAAATTAGTTCTAGATAATAAGAAATTAGATAAAAAATTATTGGATATAGTTGAGCGATTGGAAAGTCCAAGCTCATTAGGGAAAAACTTAAAAAAGCACATTCATCAAACAGAAGAGTTCAAAACAGAACTTGAAAACTTTGGAGGTGTTAAATTATTTCCCTCGAGAACCCCAACCGCGTCTCCAACAAAAATGGGATTAGACGGAGACAAGACAAATGACGAATCATTTTTAGTTGGTGGTACTCAAACCGCTATGATTCAACTAATTTCGAATCTTATTCCCACATTTTACGGCGAGCAGAATGATAGGCTTATTACTGAGTTTAACTCATTTCTAAACTGTTGTAGGCAAGTTAAGTCCTGCATTGCTGATGATCAAGAATCAGCATTTTGTCAATTAATTTTGACAAAATTAAGAGGGAATGCATACTTGGCAATGCAAAATTCCTCATTTAAATCTTTTGAGGAATTTGAAAAAATACTCAGAGGACATTTCTTGCCAAGGAAAACATACATACAATTATCCAATGAGTTAAGACAATGCCGACAATTTCCCACCGAAAACTTAAATGGGTTTTTGTTACGTATTAAGAACCTGGTTGCGGAATGTAAAAATTCTGCACAGGAACAGTTCCCAAAAGACGCAAAGGCTCTTATCACTGATTCCGAGCTGGCAGTGACATATGCCATCAAAGCAGGTGTTTTGAACCCTGTTATAAGGCAATATGTCATGACGTCACAGGAAACATCAGTAAATAAACTTTGCGAAGCTATTCTTAATTTAGAGCTTGAAACAAATAGTCTATATTCTAATCTATTTGCTTGGCCCTTACAAGCTGGTAATTATCACCCAGTATGGTCACAAAATAGCAGTGTACCATCAATGCCGAGTGCCACTTACCCTCAATCATTTATGCAACCCTCATCTCAACAACCCTCTCATTCGTTTCTTCAACCTTCATCTCAACATCCTCTCATTCATTTTTGCAACCTTCATCTCACCAATATACTCAACCATTTTCGCATCCTTCTTTCCAACAAAACTCTCAATCATTTTCGCATCCTTCTTCTCAACCGTTTTCGCAGCCTTATATGCCAATCCAAAAGCCTGCAAACTTGGTAAGATGCAACTTTTGCAATAAGCCAAACCATACTTACCAAGAGTGTAGGAAAAGACAAACTACACAGTTTTGTCCGAATTGCAAGGCTTACGGACACAGCATAAAGGACTGTAGTAGGGGTCAGAGCAGGTCAAATGAAACTCAGAGACCTTCTGTTATGACCACTAATTACGCCCAAACAAGAAACCAAAAATGTGATTTCTGTTTAAGAACAGGGCATAGTATAACAAATTGCTACACAAAAAAACGTTGGGATGAGAAAAATCATGTGACAAAAAACTAAATTGCAGTCGGGTGGGTGAAAATAGTACCAGTAAACCATCCGACGAAAAAAACCATGTTGATGAATACATTAAGAAAGGTATATTAGAAATACCAATCGATATAGGTTTAAACAAAAAATTAAAATTTTTAGTGGACACTGGGTCCGATATTAGTCTTATTAATGAAGATGTTCTAGGCACCGATGCTATACTAAATCAAGACGATGCAATTAACATTAACGGAATATATGCAAAAGGCACTACACTAGGTTGTATCGAAGCCAAACTTCTTTTAGAACCACCAATACGATGTAAGCTGTATGTTACCGAAAAAATGTTTAATTTCAATTGCGATGGCATTCTGGGTCAGGACATTCTTTTTATGGAATAATAAACTCTTAAAATTCCTTCACGAAACTAGCACTACAAACCAATTGTCTATTGAATCGTCTCAACATTCAACATTTCAAAATCATCCTTCTGTTAATAAAACCACAGATTCAATCTGTACGGTTTCACAATCATCTTCGCACGGTGATTATTCTATTTACAAATTGGAAAAGGACCCTTATGGGATAGTTAACTGCTCTTCAACCTCGCAAGGTGAAAGAACAGTTGATGCCGCAACAGATACTTGTTCTTCACCCTCGCAAGGTGACAGAACAGTTGATACTCCAACAGACACTTGTACATCGTATAAAGAAACATCTTCGACAGATGATCTTATCAAAATAAATGAAAATAAAGTTATTGCTAAGCTCACTGCCACCATATCCCCTCGCAGTGAAGCCTGTTTTAAATGTCTTATAAATATTTCCGATGGAACTGAACTTGTCTGTTGTTCTGACGAAATAAGCCCACAAATCTATTTAGCATCATCTGTCGGTCAAGTCCAAAATGGCCACATTATAATAAGTTTAGCAAATGCAAGCATATCAGAAGTTACTTTAAAAGACTGTCCAATTAAATTTGTTCATCTTAATAACTTTGACCTTAAAGAATTATCAAATGAAACATCTGAAAAATTTAAGAAAACTGTATATCCTATTTGTAATTATTCACTTGACCAAATAACAAAAGAAGAACGGAAGAAAAAATTGTTTAAGGAACTAAATTTTCGAGAAGATCTTAATCCTGAAGAAAGGTCTACAATTCAAAAAATATGCCACAGGTTTTCCAATATATTTCATCTCGAAGGAGAAAAACTCGAGTATACAAACGCAATCTATCACCAAATTCCAACTCCTCAAAACCAAAACCCTATTAATACGAAACAATATCGACTTCCAGAAGTCCATAGGCATATCATAAATGAACAGGTGAATAAAATGTATGAAGATAAAATTATAACGGATAGCAAAAGTCCTTGGAATAGTCCTTTGTTAGTGGTTCCAAAGAAAGCTGATGAAAATGGTTTACGAAAATACAGAGTCGTAGTTGATTTCCGCAAGATCAATGATGTCACAATTGGTGACGCGTTCCCTCTTCCTAGAATTGATGACATTCTCGATCAATTGGGAAATAGTAGATATTTTTCAACTTTAGACCTTGCCAGTGGGTATCATCAAGTATTGATAGACAAAGCTGACCGTGAAAAAACAGCTTTTAGTACAAGTACAGGGCACTACAAATTTAACAGGATGCCTTTTGGCTTGAAAGGAGCTCCAGCTACTTTTCAACGTCTTATGAATCATATACTAAGTGGTCTCCAAGGCATTAAATGTTTCGTCTATCTATGTAGATGACATCGTTGTGTACGGTCGCAATTTAAGTGATCATAACAACAAGTTAGTCTCAGTTTTTGAACGTTTAGAGAAATTCAATCTTCGCCTTCAGACTCGGAAATGTCATTTTCTTCGAAGAGACATAGTTTTTCTAGGTTATAAAATAACTGAAAAGGGAGTTCTTCCTGACGAACAGAAAATTAAAGCTATACTTCAGATACCCCGTCCAAACAATACTAAGGAGGTCCAATCATTTTTGGGAATGATAAACGTTTACAGAAGGAGCATTCCAAACTTTTCTACGTATGAAAAACCTTTAAGAGATATTACTCACGCAGATAGAAAATTTTGCTGGAACACAGAGTGTGAAAAATCGTTTAATAAACTGAAACAAATAATAACAAGTCCCCCTATTCTTATATATCCCGACTTCAACAATTATTTTGAACTGTCTACTGATGCTAGTGGGACAACAATTGGGGCTGTTTTATCTCAAAAAACAAATGGTCTAGATTTACCCATTTCTTTTGCTAGTAGAATCTTAAGCCCGGCTGAGCGTCGTTACTCTACAATAGAAAGAGAAGCCTTGGCTATGATTTGGGCAATAAAAAATTTTCGATGTTATCTTTTGGGCCGAAAGTTCACAGTCTATACCGATCATAAGCCTTTAATTCATTTTTTTAAAATAACCAATGATTCAACGCGGTCAGCAAATTTTAAATTTAAAGTAGGAGAATACGTATTTGATATTAAACATAAACCAGGTAAAGAGAACGTGGTAGCTGATGCGCTAAGCCGGAGTCGTATAGAGACACTTGACGATGAAAGTCCTAATGTTAGAGTTTTGACCCGAGCTCAGGTTCATAAGGCTCAAACTGATAGTAAAGATCAATTAGAAAATAGTTTACAAGTATCTAAAAAGGGAAAGAAAAAAACTGCTAATGATCAGGATGAGTCTGATTCTACTCCTACAAAATCACCAAATTTAAATACAAACTTCGCAAGTATAGTTACAAATACGAGTAACAATGAAAGTATTTGTGATGTGGAAGACGAAAGAAGTAGTGTTGATGACGAAGAGGAGACCAAAACGTTTATAATTCTTGAAAAAGAAGATGAAATCATCAAAACAATTCATAGATATCACGACTCTCCATTAGGTGGTCATCTAGGAGTTCTTAAAACATATCTTCGTATACGCCCATATTTTAGATGGAAGAAAATGTTTGAAACCATAAAAAATTACGTCAAAAGCTGTAAAAAATGCCAAACAAATAAAAAAGCTAGACGCACTATTATGCCAATGATGGTTTCAACCACTTCTAAAAAACCATTTGACAAAGTTTTTATGGATATTGTAGGTCCACTCCCTACAACTGTTCAAGGCAACAAATACATTTTAACCTTTGCAGATGACCTTACTCGTTTTATGGACTGTTATCCACTCCCTAACGGGGAAGCGGAAACGGTTGCGAGGGTTTTCTTCAACGAAATAATATGTAGGTATAGAATTCCAAAGGAATTACTAACAGATAGAGGTTCAAATTTTTGCAGTGACTTGTTCAAAAGGGTTTGTAAATTTTTGAAAATAAATAAACTGGAGACAACTGCATATCATCCGCAGTCTAATGGTGCACTTGAAAGGAATCATGGTCCTCTAATAGAGTACTTAAGATCGTTTTTAAGTGCTGATCCAGCGAACTGGGACGAATGGCACCGTCAGGCCATGTATGTCCATAACAACACTCCTCATGCTAGCACAAAGCTAACACCTATAGATGTGTTATATGGTTTCACCTCTGATATGCCACACAACATAAAGAAACCCCCTTCTCCAATTTACGACGATGAAAATTATTTCTACCAGTTGAGAAATAAATTACAAAAAGCTTACCAAGAAGCTCGATTAAATTTAGAAACTAATAAGATCAAAACGAAGGAATATTATGATAGAAACATTCGTCCACATTGCTTTAAAGTAGGAGATAAGGTTCTTCTTCAGGACATGGCTAGGAAAAACAAATTATATTCTTTGTTCACTGGCCCTTTTGAAGTTAAACAAGTTCACAATGATGTAAATACAACAATACTTAGAGGATCAAAACTCGAAAAAGTCCATAATAATAGACTTAAACCTTTTTTCGAAAACATTTGAGTAAAATCACATAAAAAAAATGCTTAAACCCTTCCGTTTTTGTTTTAAATTTTCCAGTACCCACTACTACCCACAAAAATAGACAGCAGCAGTATCTACCTTTCTACACAAACAAAAATAATGAATCGTGCCCAATATGTATTTTTACTTTTACTCATTCCGCTATACACGTTCACCCTACATTTATTCTTCATAACGGCATCCTTAACGGCAAACGAGAATGAAAAAGTAGGCATACAAAAACTGGAGTGTGCAGTTGGCGTGTATTTCGACAACATCGGAACAGTGCAAGTAATCAACAGCCATTGGATCATATACGTCTACTACAATATGTCAACATACTGGCAGGAATTGAATGAACTAAAAAACTACGTAGATCGTATGGAAAAACTCTGCACTAACGAAGTTCTACATCAACGTCACTGCATGCCAACTGCAGAAGCAATTCGCCATCGATTAGAAGTAATAGAAGAAAATAACATTCTTTTGTATTCCTTCAACTCCGAAAATTACCAACGATCTAGATTAAGACGTTCCCCGTTAGACATTGTAGGAAATATAGCCCATGGTTTGTTTGGTGTTTTAGACAACGAATACGCAGCAAATATAGAAGCACAGATATTAAAAATCAAGACTAACGAAAACCATTTTTCTGAGCTTTTAAAAAAACAAATTTCAATAACTGACTCCACAACTAACATTCTTAAGCGTACCACTGTCCAGATAAACCATCAGTTCGAGGTTTTGAACAATTATCTGAAATTAACGGAAAAATCAATTACCGATTCTCTTAATGCCAATGAGCAGGAGAGGGATATATCATCCCTTGTTTCTTACCTAATTCTAGTTTTAACTAACTTTGAGCGCCTACAGGGAATTTTGTTAGACGTTCTTTTAGATCTCAAACACGCTAAAATAAGTCCACAAATAATAAATCCAAAACAACTGACCGAACAGCTACTTCATATTAGAAGCCACCTACCAGGAATGCTGAGATTACTTCAGGGATCTGCGGTAGAGTATTATAAAATGGCTTCCGTAAAAGGTCGTGTTTTGGATGGCAGTGTAGTTTTTGAAATTCGTTTACCCTTACTTGATCTAGAAGACTATCAACTTTTTGGACTTATTCCGCTACCATTCTTTAGTAAAAATTTAGTTTATTCTGTCGAAACATCAACTCCATACCTCGCCATATCCCTGACACGCGATAAATATTTTAGACTTTCTGATATAGAGATTAATTTTTGTAAAAGTTTCTTACCAAATGCATTGTTCTGTGAGAATCACATACCTATCTTTAATTCCAATCAAAGTTACTGCGAGGTTTCTTTGTTAAATCATAAATCTAATAACCTCAAAGAATGTGATGTAAAATGTATATCAAATTCACCGCAAAACTTTTGGAAAAAACTCAGAAATCCCAATTCTTGGATTTTTTCGGTGACAAATGATATAACAGGACATTTAATTTGTAATCAATCATCCACTAGTCTTACTGTATCAGGTTGTGGAGTATTAACATTTAGATCATCATGCTCGTTTAAACTCCCAAAATAAAAGGTTATCCCGATTATAATAAAACCATTTATGAGGCCTTCGTTCCTAGTACTAACATAAGTACATGGGTTTTGGGAGGCACGGGTATAGAAACAAAAGAACCACCTAAAGTTTTTGAAATAAATCATACGGAGTTTAATATGCTTAAAAACAATATAAGTGAAGCACTTGAAAATTCTAAGGAGTTTTCTGTAACGGCTAATATTCATGATTACAATCATTATGCTCTTGTAAAACAAAGAAATAACAACTTCCTTCAAAGACCTCAGCCAAGGCCCAGAAGGAAACCAAGGCTAGATTAGATAGATTCGCATGCTGTATTCGAGGCTGCATCTGACACTTGTTGAATGCGAAAACGGTAAAAAAATGTCCGTCTGATTAACTATATGTGTACCCATTTTTCTGTTTTTCTGTCTATTTCGGTCTCAAGACTTAATCGTTGGAGAGCGATTTTCTTAAAATTTAAATCATTTAGCCTTAATTATATAATAAAAAAAAAAAAATATCATAAATCCAATATAAAGATTTCGTTTTGAATTGTTCTGTTATATGAAGAATGGTTTCTTATCTTTGAAATGTAAATATAATTAACAATCACCATTCAAAAAAAAAAAAAAAAAAAAAATAGACCTAATTGTAATAAAAAAAAAAAATTAAATAAAATAAAAATTAGTAAATAATTTTAGCAAATGTAGGAACCTATACTTAAGCATTCTTATACATACATGTATAAAAAAAGTACATTTATTATTGTAAAAAAAAAAAAAAAAAATAAAAATAAAAAAACAGAATAAAAAACTATAATTACGTCTCTCAGAAATAATAAAGAAAAAGAAAATGGAAAACAAATTAAAATTAAAATACAGTGTAGTAATATATAGTTAAAATGTTAAAGTAAAAATAAAATAAAAACAAGAATAGAAAATAAAATAGTAAGCTTTTCCCTTCAATATAATGTTTAAGCCGCAATATCAAATATATACAAAACACACTATTTCCATTTTGAATTTTTCGTTTTAACTTACAAAAAGAAACTAAAAAACATGATGTAACCATAGTAAATTTATATTTTTATATACATAGATAGAAATTTGTATCTGTAATATATATAAAAAAAAAAAATTATAATAAATAACAAAAGTCAATTGTAAAAAAAAAAAAAAAAATTTATTTAACTGTATCTGAATTTATTGTAAAGAGATACAATATCTTGTCCTGATTTGTTTCCTTTTTGTAAGGATAAATTGATTATGTAATTATGTACCTAAACCAACACAAAAAAAAAAAAACATCCATATACAATAAATATAGGCTGATTTTCAAAAAGAAGGGGAGGAGTATGTGGTGTAAAATATCAAGGCAGTCCATTTCATTTGTCGTGAGAACAATAAACTGCTGATTTTACGTAAACTTTAAAACATTAATGTTCCCACGACTGGTGAATTGCTTACTTGACAATTTGTTTATTTGACACCACATTCGATTTTACCTTTTACTTTGAGAGTCAGTCATGAATCAACCACCACTCGCTTTGTTTAATTTTTCCACAAAATCATAGAGGAAGGAATATCTAGAGACGCGACTTCGGTTGGTTTTTCTCTTCCACCCTACAAGCTGCAATGAGAGGAAAAACTCCACAGTGCTTATGTGTGGTAGTTTTCCCGTGCATTTTAAATGGCACCAACACATTCAACTGTGTAGTTGTGCTCAAAACAATTAAAAACAATTTAAGTGCTCAGTAGAGGAATTAATTCATAAAAAAATAATATAATAAATTCAAAACACAAACCTTTTTTTTATTTCTGTACATATTATTGAAAGGTGGGTGAGTGAGCTATTTGAGCTATTCAAGTTCATGTACAAACCAAAATCATGTTTAAATTCAAAGTTTGATAGGACATCTACTGGTGAAAGGAAGTTATTAAACGCATTATACCTTTCACACGCATTCACAGATAGGAAAACAAGAGAAAAATAAGAGAGATGTATATACTCCAGTCAAAGCGTCGGAAAAAAGGGCCTCACCTTGCGATGAGAGGCACTGTCAGTTTTTATTTCATGGATCGATAGGGGTATATTTAAAAGGCTTAAACCCAATTTCTCACCACCTGATCATTCTTTTTAGCGGAGTTATTCACAAAAATGCATTTTTTGGGATATTTTACTTCTAAGCTAATATCTTTGCTCCAGATTATCGTAGACCAAAAAGTAAACATACATTCTCTTCCTTATAATATTTTCTATCGTTGTATGTAATTTCATTGTAATTGAGTGAGTAAATATAAAATGGCAACCATTTTAAGTCAAATTCTTGTTGTTAAAAAACACATTTTTGTCATTATTTCGAAAAAAGCTTATATCATGATTGACATTTTTCTAACCTATTTTGTAGCCCTGTTCATTTCCTTCATTTTACAGAAAAAATGAGCTCTTTATCACCAAAGATGGCCGAGCTATTGATAAATGAACGCATGCAAAACCGGTGCGAAAACACCCAAAAATATCGTTTTTCGGGAATAACTCGACTTCAGAATGTCCTACGGCAAAAAATAAAGCAATGAATTGTTCGCTACAACATTTTCTATCAATTTAGTGCACAATCTTTTTGTTGAAACAAATAACAAATAAGTAATATTAAGTCAAAGTCGTTTTTTTTGTTTAGCAAACTCTTGCCTTATTATTTTGCAAACGGTGCGAGTATTGGCTAAGAAAATAAAATATTATTGTAGTCCTTTAAATTATCTACAATTTAAAAAAAAAATTAGCTCTCTACGACCCACGAGAGCCGAGTAATTAATTTTTTAAAAAAGGTCCAAATGACCAACGAAAAAACATAAGACAAATTCTCTTATAACAAGAAACAATGAAAACAACCCCTCTCACTGAGAACTAGTATTCGAATCATAAACAAGGGAAATTTTTTTGAATTTTCGTACGGATTAATGCTTTCTTAAAATTATAATAGCTCGGCTCCCGTGGGTCGTAGAAAGCTAAATTTTTTTTTGAATTGTAGATAATTTAAAGGACTACAATAATATTTTATTTTCTTAGCCAATACTCGCACCGTTTGCAAAATAATAAGGCAAGAGTTTGCTAAACAAAAAAAACGACTTTGACTTAATATTACTTATTTGTTATTTGTTTCAACAAAAAGATTGTGCACTAAATTGATAGAAAATGTTGTAGCGAACAATTCATTGCTTTATTTTTTGCCGTAGGACATTCTGAAGTCGAGTTATTCCCGAAAAACGATATTTTTGGGTGTTTTCGCACCGGTTTTGCATGCGTTCATTTATCAATAGCTCGGCCATCTTTGGTGATAAAGAGCTCATTTTTTCTGTAAAATGGAGGACATGAACAGGGCTACAAAATAGGTTAGAAAAATGTCAATCATGATATAAGCTTTTTTCGAAATAATGACAAAAATGTGTTTTTTAACAACAAGAATTTGACTTAAAATGGTTGCCTTTTTATATTTACTCACTCAATTACAATGAAATTACATACAACGATAGAAAATATTATAAGGAAGAGAATGTATGTTTATTTTTTGGTCTACGATAATCTGGAGCAAAGATATTAGCTTAGAAGTAAAATATCCCAAAAAATGCATTTTTGTGAATAACTCCGCTAAAAAGAATGATCAGGTGGTGAGAAATTGGGTTTAAGCCTTTTAAATATACCTCCATCGATCCATGAAATAAAAACAGACAGTGCCTCTCATCGCAAGGTCAAATGACGCTTTGACTGGAGTAATATCAATTATCTGAAATTAAATTTGCGGGTGTTTTAGGCAAGGGGGGTACGAGTCGGTTCTCTAGGTATTCCTTCCTCTATGCATGAAATTATGAAGATTGAAGATGCTGCAGAGAGTAGGTAGATAGTAGATATTTTTTGTTTTTCAAAGAGGGTTGTTTTGTTCTTGTTGACTCTTGGGTTTTTCCTAACAATTCATTTCGTGTTTATTATATCGCACTCGCGCGTGCGAGATGACATTTTTGGTTTTTTTTTGTGTCAGAGAAATTCTTTGCATTGTGTAATATTCACATCGCTCGTGCGGGGATATAATTAAAGGATTAGATATGTGGGTACATTTGTAAGTATGCACTTGTTTGTGTGTAAAAATGTGTATTGACATTTGACATGTACACAATGAATGATTTCCATATTTAGGTTGATTTCTGGATTCTGGGTTGTATTGTTTATTATACTACACTCGCGCGTGCGTACGGGGTTATATATAATATAAATATGTCCTTTTGTTTTTCATTTTCTTTGTTTATATGTTGTGGATTCGGTTGTTTTTTTAGGTTACCACAGAGAATTTTTGCCATTTTAGGAATAATATTTTAGGTATAAGGGTTATATACCTGAGTGTATTTGTGGTTAGAATGCACTTGATGGTATTTATAGAAATAGTTTTGCAATGGATTTTCAATTCAGTGTCTTCTTTGTTTTTGAATGAAGAAGAAGCTATCACAATTTATTCTCGGCTAAATATTTAGTCTAATCCAAATGCGGCCTAAGTTTCAAAAAATAAGTTCAGGAGAAACTTTTTGCGGCATTCTCCATGATCATATTGTCATACAAGATTTATCTCGAGTCCATCCTCAAACAACATACACATAAGAACCTAAACATTCTATAGGTATATTGTATGTAAATACATTTTCATGTCAGCCGGCACGCGCTAGTGCTAGACAAAAAAATTCTCAACGAAGAACAACTCAAAAGTGAGGAAGAACCTGAAAATCAATCCTTCTGCGCATCTACTCATATTTTTATACACACTACACAAAGGATACTGTCAAGTATATTATATGAAAGCACCCACATAACATATCCTCTACCTGCTTTTCCGCTGAACAACTATTACCCCGTTTGTATGACCGATTTAAAGATCGAATTGAAACTGAATCGAAATTTCGATCCAGGTATATGGAAGTACCAGATCGAGGAATCGAATTGAAATAGAATCGAAAGCACAATTTTTCTTTTAAATATATTTGCAGTAAAATAGAAAAATCTAACCAAAAACAAAGTGCAAGTAAAACTAGATATCATAATACATACATACAGTAAAATTTGCAAATAAGAAGACAATCACACACAATTTCCACCATAAATTATATCTCGAGTATTCAATTCGTTTGGTATATATGCATATTTTCGATTCGATTGAGCTCCCCGAGTCGGATCGGATCGACAAATCCGGATTCAATTCGATTCAGGTATATATAGACCTAAATCCTGATTCAATTCGGATTCAAATCGCCATACAAACGGGGTATATAATTATTATTATAATGCAAAAAATTTCTCTGATACACAGAAAATTCAATTGCCATCCACAAAAGCAACATGAAAACAAGTTTCTTTTTCATTTCAAAAATAAATAGGTATACACTTCAGAAATCTTTCATGAAAATATAGAATTTCAAACCAGTTTTCGTCCACAAACACGAAACACTATACCCATATAAAGATCTATGTATACCTACATCCATTGGCATGTCACCCCGCACGCGTGAGTGCGATGGCGATCTCATAAAGAGACAATGAATGAAAAATTGAAAACCAACATCCTGAGAGGAAAAAACCAGAGAATTCGATGGCGAGAGAGCAAAAAATATTCACTAATACATACAAATGCTTTTACATGAGATCTGACTTGGACTTCGCAGAAAAAGGGAACCCAGTCTTAGGTGCATGTTGTGGTAAGATGTATCCACAAAAAACATTCATAAACCAGACAATTTGGTAAAATCTAACAAGATCTATCATGCGGCAACAATTTTATCTAGGTATGTATTAACTTATTTAAACAAACCATTGTTAATGCACTTTATTTTTGAATTAGCTCACTTGGCTCAGCAAGAATTTCACATCTTATACATCCAAAATCCAAATCAAAAACCCACCAAAGATGGGAATTAATTTATGATATCAACAGATCCACATAATGGTTGTGGGTCCTTACTCCATCATGTGCATTTTGCATAGTCTTTTTTGTTATCACAATGGAACCATAAGGGTCTAAGTGTGTCGTGCTGAACCACGTTTGTACAACTGGCTATAAGTCTATAAGACAAACCAAAAACTAAATTAATTTTTTTATTCAAAAAACTTTTGAGGCCTTTTTTTGATTTTTTTTTTTTGTTACTGTGATCCTATTTACAGTTTACAACTCCAAAACACTGATGTTTCCTTACAACTCAAAACTTTGGTCCTATCAAAAAGAACCTTTCGTGATATATAACAACAAAAACAAATACGATTATTTTTAACCATTTGCCATCTTTCCGGAAGAGTAGCGTCTCTAAATTTAGAACACTGATGCAGTTTGTGGTTTTGTTGACATACCACACAAACGTTCGGTTTCTTCTCAATTTCATTCCCTACCGGGCATATAGCATTTATTTGTTTGACCTTCTTTTCTATTGAGTCGGGCTTTATTTCGGTGGCTATTGAAACAAAGGCGGCAACATGCTTCAGCCAAGTACTGAAATCACGCACAGAGGGATTCTGATATAGCTGAAACGAATGTTGTGCCAGGGTAGTTTAAAAACAAGTTCATCGAGGAGTGACCAATCGTATAAATAAGGCATCGCACCAGAGTTTTCCAAGAAAACTGCAAGATTTGAGACAGTGGTGCTAAAAGGTATGATTTTGTTGATTCGGGAATCAGTTATGGTGGCAAAGGATTTGGCTTTGGTAATCTGGCTTCTAACCAAAACATCTGGCCGTCCGAAGCTATTTTCCAATTCAAGCAGAACAGCACTAACACTGCTTGAATGAATTAATAAACTTTCTATGAAAAGTCGGTGGCTGAGATGGCGGTGGCTGAAATGGCGGTGGCTGATTTGGGGGTACGGAATTGAATATGGTGGGAGGCGAAAAATTGTATGGGCTCGAATAGTTGTAGTAACATACACTTTGAGGTGGCAGTGTCACTGATATTTTATGTGTTTTAAATGGCATGCTATTAAAGAATGGGTACGTACCTTGGCGGCAGTGAATGATGTTGTGGTGGAAGTGGCGACGGCATGCGCATGATGATCTAGCTTTGATTGCAGTTGCAACTGCTGTTGCAGGGCGACTCTTTCAGCCTGGGCTTCGGCGAGGGACAACTTTAGGTTGTCGACTTTTATTTGTAGTTCCTCTATTTAAACGTAGTTCCAACGAAAACGACCTTTTAATTTTTTTCCCCAATGAAGAGATATAAAACACTGCTTTTTATTTATAAACTCGATAAGTTTTTATTTCGATGATTCGATTCAGATATGTGCTGATGATGTTTTATATCTTGAAAACAAAATACATAAAATTATAAAGTCTATTTTATATAGTTCTTTTAATAAAATTCTTACTTGGTCTCTTGGTGTTGGCGGCGCACAGTGGGTCCCGCCATAGGTCAAAAATAAAAAAAGTAAATGTCAATTTTTTAAAATCCAATGATTAAACAACGTTCTACAATATCCCATCGAACCAAAACCAAAAAAAATTTGACGGTTACCCCCTTTTTCAATTCTTAATAGCCATTCAAAGTCGGTATATAAAAAAATGTACAGTTTTCTTATCGCTGCAGTTATAAGGTGTCAACTTGCGATAGTGATAGCGGGTGTTAAAAATTGTGAACAGTATTTAATTGTTATGGATATTAAACGAGAAGTTTAATACTTTCTTAAAACATAAATTATATTGTTAAATAACATTAAGGCTAATTGTAATGGGGCTCGTTAGCGAAGCAATTTTAACCATTTTTATTTAGCTCAATTTTCATTAAATTAGAGATTAAGTTGGTTTGCCTTCGAGTGCCCTATACAATTTAAGTTCTCAAATGAAGAATACCGTCCTACCTTTCGAAATAATAGCGCCGTTTTTTCCCCTTTTTTCCCCTTTTCGAGTAATACGAGTTTAAATGACGATACACGGAGAAAAAAAAATTACAACGTAAAACTAAAAAAATTCCTTTTTGGCACTATTATTTTTATTAAAGACTGAACTAGAGGGTAAGGGTAAAGTGCTCGACTGACAGGCAGGTCCATTTCCGGCATTAACCATTTTTTTTATATTTTCAAAAAAAAAATTTTTTTACCTTTTTTTATTTTTCTTGAAAATAACCAAAATTTTAAAAAACTGACTTGATGCCACGACCACCACTTTTTTCAGTTTTTTTTTTTTTAACCGAAATACTTAAATTAAATAAATTAAAATTCGATATTAAAAAACAACAAAACCACTGGAATATCTGGTGGAAAATTTCCAATCGACTGGAATGAAATGTCATTCATGAATGAATGAATGATAACATCCAGCGAAAATAAAAAAAACATTAAGGTGGTTTCACATTAGTGCGTTTATTTTTGATCGCATGTTAACTATGGTTTACTTTCATTGTTTTAGTTATATAAGTTTTAATTATCTAAGTTTAGAAATAAGATCTTTGTTTTATTACCATGAATTTTTTTGTTAAAATCTAATCCTATTGAAATCGAGTCTATTACTATGGCCCAATCTTTTGTAAACACTTTTGATTATAAAAAAAGGTCACCTACACCAAAGGTTATACCATACATTTTTTCTTCGAAGTATTTTTATATAAAATCACTCAAAACATGAATAATGAAACCAATTAAATCTATCTTCGTCCTTTTCTCTCTTGGAAGAACATAAGAATTTGACAATTCCTTCACTATTTTAGCAAGTTTTCACTTTTAGACCTTTTGCATAAAAGGCCCTAATATTTTGTTCGCACACCAAATGCCGCATGACAAAGCGTTTTTCTTATGAGGTTCAGGGAAAACTAACAATAACGTCTTTTTTGTTCCTTAAAACCTCATCTACAATGACCTAAAAAGTGAAAAAGTGGAAAATTTACAAAATTAAATTTTTTTCTTTCTAGCGCTATTCGTTTTTGAAAACATATTAAAAAAAAAAAAATACAAAAATTGTTTATTAAAAAAATATAATAAAAAAATGGTCTAAGATACCCATAATTTAAAGTGAATTGCTTATTTCCGGTTTTTTTCTAAAAAAAATCAGTTTTTTGCACGAAGTCCGCTTACTAAAATGTTTATATTTTCTAAACCAGGCATGTCAAGCTTGCGGCCCACAACGAATAACTTTGCGGCCCGGCCCTGTCCACATTTTTATTAATTTTGAGTTTTAGATTATAATTTAGATTTTATGTTCACAGCTTTTGACACACATGCACCTGGCACCTCCTTTTTTTCCTAATCAACAAATAAATATGGGACAAAACCAAACAAAATAGTAAGTTTTATAAGATCTCGTGGCTCAAATCAGAGTGAACTAGGAAGCGAATATTCTGAGTTAACCTACAAACGATTTTGGGGCTTTGGAATTTTTTTAGTTTTTAATGATAAAAGTCTTTAAACCAGCATGTCTTGCTATCTAAAATGGTTGCAGAGTTTATAATTCATGATACCTACCTATCTAGATGTAGCAAAATATTAATTGAGTTAAACTCAAAACTGCGAGTAAAATTCATAATATAGGTCGTTTAAAATCAAAAGTCCCATGGAAAATTGAGCAAAAATAAAAAAACTCATTTGCTCACTGGAAGGAAGCATTTATGACGCAGCTGAACTTTTTCTAAAATACGATAAAATAATAAGGAACAGTTCTTGATATCGCTTTTTTAATAAATTGGTCTGTCTGTAAGATTCACTGGGTAGCGGAGGCAAGTCTCCCGGGCTTGCTTCACTCAATATCAGCGATCAATACAAAAAAGCATACAATTATTTAATTATTTATCATTTGAAGGCAGTTGGGATAACTTTACTGAAGATATTGTTGTAGGACTAGGTGAAGATGCATCAGAAATGTCCAGTTTATATGATAGATATTTTTCAATTATTTTCGAGTCATCACCATAGAAATCATTAATAAACAAATTCAGATTTTTCGTTTGATTATTTTTTTTTTCTCTTGAATTTTTTTCATTCAAACAACCATGATTTGTTGTTATTTTTGAGTTGATTTGTCGCAATGAGCCAATAAAATTGAGTTTTTGTTTATTTTTACTCAATTTTATTGGAAGGGAGAAAATAAACTCAGAGTCAGGACTTTTGATTTGAAACGACCTATAATAATGAATATGTCAACAAATGCAACATTCAAATGCAAATGTGCATTCAAATGCAACCTAGCTCTTTTGGAACATCAGAAGATAAACCAGGATTTGACGTATCAAAAATACTACGCAAAAAATCTAAACTATAAAATTGAATACGAAAAAGACTTGCAGAATATTTCTTGAAAGACAAGTTCTCTTACTTTTTTTTCGATTTGTTCCATAAACATAGAATTATTGCCGAATTTGACTCCGAAATAAGTTCCAAATTCGTTGAAATGCCCGATTTTATAAGTATTTTTGTGCACTTGAAAACTGCCATATAAAATCGTTTGCAAAATTCACAGTAGGTACCTGTCGATGCGAGCAGTTATTTCAGTCATTAAGAGGAATGAGTTACCTATAAAATCCTGAATAACTAACTTTGGTCTGAGAAAAATAGGTAAATGAAAAAAAAATAGTTTCCGTTTTTTTTTTTACAAAATTGTTTTACATATAAAAATTGTAGCTTAACATGTTCTACGGCCCACAAATTTTTATCTCGCTGTTTTGGCCCCTTGTAACCATTGAGTTTGACATGCCTGTTCTAAACGAATGGAGATCCCACTCTGAAACTTGGCACATAGTTTCTAAATAATTGTATAAGCTTTCTTTTAAGACTGTATAAAAAAAATATTAAAAGTTTCTTAAATTTGGATTTAAAATGTTAACTTCCGGTTTTCTATCGAAAAAATAAATCGATTTCCGGTTTGGAATTCATATTTGAAAAGAACGTCTAATTTTCTATTTAATCCATCATTAAAAGAATTTTGTTACCCTTTCCTTGTATTTATTAGAATTTTTTAAATTAACTCTTCACCAGAGTTTTCCTTAACTTTAGAAGCCCATAACTCCACTATTAGACCTTAAAATTCAAAATCCTTCGAGATGTATTTTTTGAATCAAGTGAATATGAACAAATTTGACGACCCATTTTGCTTTTCTAAGCCTGGAAATGACTGGACTATTACGATTCAACTCACTTATGCCATTTTAGCATAAACCAAGCGCGGCCAGGCATATTATAGGGGAAGGGTATAGCCCGACTCAGGACAACACGACTTTGTACACCCCGACTCACGACAGCCCGATTCAACCCATACCCCGGCTCAAGATAGCCCGACTCATCGCAACTCGACTCAGGTCGAGTTCTTACCTGAGTGTTCGGGGTGTACAAAGTCGTGTTGTCCTGAGTCGGGCTCTGCTTCTACTTATTATAGTTGGGCATTAAGAAAGAATGTATTGTAAAGGAAAAAATTGTATGAAGATACAGATGTCTTCTCCTGTCTGTACTGGCAATATTTTCTTTAACAAACTAAAGATCTAATAGTCGGAGTTTTGTAACTTTGATTCATAGTAAATTATTGACGTATTTCTCTAAAAACTAGGTACCTAATTAAAAATAAGTATCATTTAAGAGACTTGTTGCACTTTACTGAGACGATGTCACTATGGGGCAAAATTGCAAAAAGGTGGCAAGCAAAAGAGCTGGACTAGGGCTGCCAGATGAAATTTTATTTATGTTGGGACAACATGTCTTAAAAGTCGGGACAAATCGGGACAGCAAAAAAATACATGAAATCGAAAATTTATAAAAATAAAAAGAAATAAAAAAGTAATAGACCAGTGTGATTCCAAACTTTTCCATTGGTAAAAATTCCATTTTTTTAAAAGCAAACTTAAAGAAAAATAACAAAGTCTTCATCCATAAAAAATAAACAACTATCAAGTGATGGATCTTTTAATAAATGAAGGTAGGTACCAAGCTTCCAATTTTCATTAAATTTAATGTTTGCTTTTGAAAGAAGGAGTTTTCTGCGATTTGGCATTTTTTTTAAATTTTTATAATGGACTTTAGAAATAATTGATAAAGAATAAATTGAAGCTAAAAGCTTTTTACGTTTAAAATTTTATTACACGAAAGTAAAAAACAAATGGACCAATCATTTTATTTTTCACACATGTTCCCAGTAAGGAAATATCAAATGTTATTCATTTATTTTCATATAGCAGTGACTTTGATTTTCTTCCAGAAAGTTTTCGAATGAAAACGGATTGTCGGGACAAAACTCGGGACATTTTGTAAATCAGGACAGATATCGGGACAGAGTCCAAATGTCGGGACTGTCCCGCCGAAATCGGGACGTCTGGCAGCCCTAAGCTGGACACTTGAAATTTGGAACAAATCTTATTGATACAAATGTTAGTCCATAGCCAAAATTTAGAATGGCCACGCCCATTTTTAGGGTTACAACCCATACACTTTTTAAGATTTTCGATTGTCACTTTTGAAAGCATGTTTTTTTTTTATTTTTATTTTTTTTTAAATAAATTTATTAAATTAATTTTTCTTTAATATTTTATTATAAATAAGCACACATTTAATAAATGAAAGAATTTAAAAATTTTTATTGAATAGCTCAAACAGCTCACTCCAGACACCCACCTTTCAATAAATATGTACAGAAATAAAAAAAAAGGTTCGTGTTTTGAATTTATTATATTATTTTTTATGAATTAATTCCTCTACTGAGCACTTAAATTGTTTTTAATTGTTTTGAGCACAACTCCACAGTTGAATGTGTTGGTGCCATTTAAAATGCACGGGAAAACTACCACATATAAGCACTGTGGAGTTTTTCCCCTCATTGCAGCTTGTAGGGTGGAAGAGAAAAACCAACCGAAGTCGCGTCTCTAGGTATTCCTTCCTCTATGTCACCAACTAAAAATGAACGATTCTCACAGGCAGGGTAGCAAAAAGTTACTTTTCATATTCTAAAATTAGACAAAACGCAGAACAAAATGACATATAAAACTTATTGGTGTTTCACGGCGAACACAACTAAATGACTAAGGTTTTCAGAAGAGTGCAGACAACACATCATTTTCAGGGGTGGAATCGGCTAAGGTGATAGTTGATTGTCACCTTTTTGAATGTCACTTTTGACCATCACCTATCCTTTGCTCTGAGTAAAGTGATCACCAAAACCCTACAGGTGCAGCGATTTCGATGAGTGTTCGACTCACACGGGGAAGACCGAGATTCGATTACTACCGGTGCCCAATCGGAAAACGGAATCAAATAAATTATATTATATTAAAAACAAAAATTGCCATGGATAAAATATTTTTATTCAAAGTCTCATGGTCTCATTTTAAAGCTTGTATTTTTTACTTTGAATTGTTGGTAAAAACATAAAAATGCATACGATAGTGTTACCGCTATCTGTCAATAAATTGCACTTCATTTTGTTTTTTTGTTAAATTTTCCAGATACTCTCTGTTTCAATTTCAGTCTTTTTCTTCCAACGATAGTATTAGCGTTGTCTGTCAATGAATTGCACTTAATTTTTTTTAAATGTTAAATTTTCCAGATAATTTGTGTTTTAATTTCAGTTTTTTTTTCCTTACATAATTCATATATGTTGGATGGATGGAACCAACGAACGGATTTTTGAGTTCTTAGCATTGAATTAAAGCTTTTGTTTCAAGCTTTTCAATGGTACCATTAACATTCATGTATGTCGATTACTTCACGACCAAATATCGTTTTTGAAGAACGCAAGATTTGATTCCATTTTTTTGCTCCTAAGTGTATGTGGGATGACATTATACAGACAGACACAAGACGATACATGAACAGACGATACAGACAAACGATATTCAGATCGACATACCACTACAGAGACAAACGAACGAAACGGGACGAAAGACAAAAGGAAAGATAAAAGAAAGAAGATTCGAACATCCAAACGAGCAGTCAGTCTATCCAGAGATTCTTGAGCGATAAGTCGTGTTATATAAGTCGTGTTATTAAGTACGGAATATTTATAAAAATAAAGAAAAAGTCAACTAAAATTTGTGTCCGAGTTTTATTTTATGAGAGAAGTAAAACTACAATTGGGGGCTCGAACCGTGGATAAAAATCCGAGTCGGTAGTGTCGGTTAAAAGAGGGTTGCATCCCAAGAGTTTGTATCGGTTAAAAGAGGGATTCATCCCAAAGAATTTGTACCGAATCAAAGAATTGAAAGTGGGCTTCATCCCAAGAATTTGTGTTAATAAAAGAGGGATTGATCCCCAAAAAATTGTTTTGATTAAAAGAGGGCTTCATCCCCAAGAATCTGTAATAAAATAAAAATCATAAAAGAGGACGCCATTCCCAAAAGTCGGTTGAAGTACAGTTAAAATTTCAAACCAGAAACAGAAAATTGTGTCTGTGCGCGCTATAAGTACACCACTCAAACTCAACTGGTGTTAGTGCGTAAAGAGAAACTACATTGTGTCTGTGCGCGCAATATATACCACACTTCGCTTCAACCAAAAGTGTATTTAAGTTTGAAGAGAGAATCTTCTCTCTTCTCTCTTGTATAAGAAAAGAAACAGAAATTGTGTCTGTGCGCGCAAAACAAAACTCGAATGTGCACATTATTGGCTTCAACCTAAAGTGTAGTTTAGAAAGAAGATACATACAAGAAAGAAGAAACAGAAAATTGTGTGTGTGCGCGCAAAACAAACTTGAATGCGCATGACTGAAAATAAAAAAAACAAACATTATTGACTTCAACCTAAAGTGTAGTTTAGAAAGAAGAAACAGAAAATTGTGTCTGTGCGCGCAAAACAAAAACTTGAATGCGCATGAGTGAAAATAAAAAAACAAACATTACGGGCTTCAACCTAAGCGGTGCGAGTGTGCAAAAAGAACAAAAAACCAAATAAGAAGTGTATACACACACGAAGACCACCGCGGTTGCTTGCTCCAACGAGAACCACAAGGAGAATAGGGAAGTTCGAACATTTGTCCTTGTCTTCTCTTTCTATTTACAGTTACCATTTTGACGTTTTAAACTCGGCGAAAATCAAAACAAACCAGCAAAAACAAACCAACAAAACAAAAAAGCAAAAAATACAGCATAGAAATATATTTTAAATTCCGTAATTTTTTCGATTTTTAGGCACTAAATTAAGTTATAGTAGAACGTTACTACCAAAAAAAACACTTGAAATCGATTTGTATGAGTTTTTTTTTACAAACAACAGTTCTTTAAAACTGCGCGCGTCCTTGAAAAATTTGGTTTGTTTTGATCTTCACCCAGTTTAGGAGATATTTTATTCTATTTTCTTTTGTTCTTTTGGTACTGACAGATGAGCGAAATTCCGAATACGAAGTGAGCAGAATCATCACAACAGAAACATAGGGTGAATGCAGAGTTGTTTGGCGAGTTGTTCAGTTATCTTTAATATTTTTTTTTTTTTGACTTTTAAAGTAAAAGTAGAGTAAAATTATTTTAAGTAATTTCCATTCAATTTATTTTTTTTTACCTATCATTTAATTAACAAAGATTTTGACTTTAAATTATAAAAGTAAAGGTGGATAGAAGTTATTAAAGTAAAAATAGAGTAAAATTATTTTAAGTAATTTCCAATCAATTTAATTTTTTTTAACCTCTCATTTGATTTATTTTTTTTGAATACAAAAATTTTGACTTTAAATTATAAAAGTAAAGGTGGATAGAAGTTATTTTTGACACTTCAATTTATTTATTATAAACTATTTAATTTATTTTGTTGAATCTAAAAAATAAGAAATAAGAAAACATTGTAATGGATGTTCGAACGATTTTAAGTTCAACCGTTGAGGTTCTCAGGGACAAATTACGGGAACTAAACTTACCAACAACAGGACTTAAAGCTGTATTGCAAGACAGACTCATAGAACATTTTGGACTCGCCAGGCCTGTAGAAGGCAACGATACAGAGGAAGAAGCAGATTTTAGTGACTCAGAGTCAAATGGTAGGCAGGTTCATAGACGTCCAAGGGCAGGTAGTAATTTCACTCTCCGCGATATAGAAGGATCACTTTCGGCCTTTGACGGTTCAGGATACCCGGACGTTAATCAGTGGGTATCAGATTTTGAAGAGAATGCCATCATCGTCGAATGGGGCGAGATCCAGAAGTTTATATACGGGAAACAGCTTATTAAAGGGGTTGCTAGACAGTTCATTAGGAGTTTGTCTGGGGTTAATAGTTGGGATAGACTTAAGAGGGAGTTGATAAATGAATTTTCAAGTAAGCTCTCGGCGGCAGAAGTCCACAGGCAGTTGAAGGCTCGTAGGAAAAAACAAACTGAGTCTTTTTTGGAATACTTGTATGCGCTTATGGAAATCGCAAAATCGATAGTTTTAGATGACGAAAGTCTGATTGAGTACTTCGCTGAGGGAATACCCGACTCTAGACATAACAAAATGTGTTTATATCAAGCCAAAACAACAAAAGAACTGAAGGAGCAAATAAAGCTATACGAGAGGGTGAACAGATCTTCCCAAAAGTCTTCATACTACCGGGGAGATTCACAACCATCAACTAGCTCTCGTGCTCCAGTAAGAACAGAAACAAAAAGTTGTTTCAGATGTGGTAGTAACACCCATCTTTCTAGGGATTGTCAGGTGAAAATACTTAAATGCTTCAAATGTGGACAACCAGGTCATCGAGCATTTGAATGCAAAGCAGGTCAGCCTAACATAAAAAATGAGAGGCACAATGTCCAAATGGTGGGGACAGAAGAGAGTACCTATTCAGAGGTAAAAGCTAGAGTATGTTTTGCAACCGGCTCCAACCGTGTTTTCAAAACCATACAATTGGGAAACTTCTCAGTGTGTGCACTGATTGATACGGGCAGTGATTTATGCCTAATCAGGTATGATTTCTTACTCATGATAGGGTACATAGATTTAAACCCATTAAAAGTGAAACTAATAGGGTTAGGTCATAAGGAGGTTATGACGTTGGGTAGTTTTACCGTGAAGGTAAATGTAGACGGGTGCGAATTGGATATGACATTCCACGTACTCCGTGAGGCTGACATGTCATATGCGGCAGTTGTTGGCAACGATGTCTTGCGCGAAGTAAATTTAGTAATTGAAGAAGAGGGTGTTCGGTTCCAAAGGAAGAAGACTTGCAAGGATGGAAAGGTAGAAGGGGGTGCTTTGAGTAGTGCACTTGCAGACACTGGTAAGGCCGGTGTATCGATGGAAATCGATGAGGTTAGGAACAACACCCTAGGGGAAAAAGAAAAGGAAGACACGTTTGAGTTGAAGGTGTTTCACAGTATTTGCATGTCCGCATATGAGGGCGATTTCCAAATCGATCTGACACTTGACTTAAATCATCTTAATGAAGGGGAACAGAGGATTATTAGGGGAATTATTAGTGAATATTCACCCAGAAGAAACAGAACAGCTCCAGTCGAAATGAAGCTAGTACTTAATGACGATGTTCCTGTTTGGCAAGCACCTAGACGTATGCCAAGGCCAGATCAAGAGTTTATAAACCAGCAGGTTAACAAATGGCTTGAAGAAGGAATCATACGACCGAGCGTGTCTCCATACGCGTCTCCGATCGTACTGGTTTCCAAAAAAGACGGTTCAAAGAGGCTTTGTTGCGATTATAGAAAGCTCAATGAGAAAATTATACGGGATAGTTTTCCAATGATTACGATGGATGAGGTAATAGAGCGGTTAGAGGGAGCAAAGGTGTTTACAACACTAGATTTGAGAAACGGTTTCTTTCATGTGCCTATGCACCCGGATTCTCGTAAATATACTGCATTCGTCACTCAGGACTATCAGTATGAATTTTTGTTTGTTCCTTTCGGAATCTCGAACTCTCCAGCCGTTTTCTGTAGATTCGTCTACGCCGTGTTCCGGACATTAATCCAAGCCGGCATAGTGGTCCTTTATATGGACGACATGATAATTCCCTCGAAAGATGAAGCAGAAGGGATAGAGAAATTGATCCAAGTCATTAAAGTAGCTGAAGAATATGGCCTCAATTTTAAGTGGGAAAAGAGCCAATTCTTGAAAAGGCGAGTTGATTTTTTAGGATACATAGTTGAGAATAGCTCTATCCGACCGTCAACCGAAAAGACAAGAGCTGTTGAGAATTACCCGCTTCCTAGAGACAAAAAAGCTCTTCAAAGGTTCATAGGTTTGACCTCGTATTTTAGGAGGTTTATACAAAATTTTGCGTTGGTAGCTAAACCATTGTCCGATATGCTCAAACAAGAGGCAAAATACAAGTTGGGTCCTGAACAACTTATGGCTTTTGAACAATTGAAGACAGCGCTCATTAAAGCACCAGTTCTTAGGTTGTTTAATCCCAATAGTGTGACAGAAGTCCATACAGACGCGTGCAAGTATGGATATGGGGGTGTTTTGTTACAAAAGGATGAGGAAGATCAATGTTTCCATCCAGTTCAATATTATAGTCGTAAGACCACAGAGACAGAAGAAAAGCTTCATTCTTATGAACAAGAGGTACTAGCTGTAGTTGAAGCACTCAAGAAATGGAGAGTGTATCTGTTAGGGATGCGATTCAAAGTCGTCACCGACTGTAAGGCTTTCAATATGACTATGAAAAATCGTGATTTACCACCGAAACTATCTCGTTGGGCGATTTTCATGCAAGGTTTCCTTTTCGACGTAGAGCATCGTTCGGGAACCCAGATGAGACACGTCGACGCGCTTAGTAGGGTTTATTGTATGATGATCGAAGAGTCTTTAAACCTTCGCATCAAGGGGGCACAGCTCGAAGATACGTGGACTCGAGCTATCCGGAAAATATTAGAAAAGGACACTTATGAGGACTACTTTTTGAAAGCAGATGTTCTATTCAAAGATCCTGCAAAAGAGCTAATAGTAGTACCTGCGCAAATGGAACAAGAAATTATTTCCATGGCACATCAACAAGGGCATTTCGCCACCAAGAAAACCCAGGATATAGTAGAGAAATCGTTTTATATTCCTAATCTGTCCAAAAAAGTGGCAAGTGTTGTCAGGAGCTGCGTCCAGTGCATTATCACTGAGGCGAAGAATAGTAGAAAGGAGGGATTACTTTCACCCATAGATAAAGGGGGCGTTCCATTGGAGACGTATCATGTTGATCATGTTGGCCCAATGGAAAACACCAAAAAGCAATACAATCACTTACTCGTAGTAGTTGATGCTTTTTCAAAATTTTTTTGGCTTCATCCAACAAAAAGCACTGGGTCCGAGGAAGTGATTGAGAAGCTTAAGAGACAGGCAACGATTTTCGGGAATCCAAAACGCATTATATCCGATAGGGGAACGGCTTTTACCTCGAATGGTTTCAAGGAGTATTGCCACAAAGAAGGTGTGCAACATTTGTTAATTTCCACGGGTGTCCCACGGGGAAATGGGCAAGTGGAAAGGATCCATAGAACGGTCGTATCGTTGCTATCCAAACTTTGTTCGGAAGACCCAAAGTGTTGGTACAAACATGTCGATAGGGTACAACAGGTACTGAACAATACTCCACCAAGGAGTACTAAAGTAAGCCCGTTTAAGATATTGACAGGTTTAGAAATGAAAGTCCCAGAATATCCAGATTTGAGGGCAATGTTAGAAGAAGAGGTGGTGAGCGAGCTTGAAGTTGAGCGTAATGAAGTGAGGGAAAAAGCTCGACAAAATATAGAAATCATTCAGCAAGAAAATAAAAAAACGTTTGATAAAGCTCGAATAGAAGCGCACCAGTATAAAGTAGGGGATTTAGTAGCCATTAAGCGAACCCAATACTTAATGAATACAGAGACATGAACAGACGATACAGACAAACGATATTCAGATCGACATACCACTACAGAGACAAACGAACGAAACGGGACGAAAGACAAAAGGAAAGATAAAAGAAAGAAGATTCGAACATCCAAACGAGCAGTCAGTCTATCCAGAGATTCTTGAGCGATAAGTCGTGTTATATAAGTCGTGTTATTAAGTACGGAATATTTATAAAAATAAAGAAAAAGTCAACTAAAATTTGTGTCCGAGTTTTATTTTATGAGAGAAGTAAAACTACATGTATATTAAATATTTTATAATTTTTCTTCACAAGGAACCATATTTTACTCAACGAACTAAAATGTTCGTATTATTTTTTAATATAATGAAATTTGCCGTTGAGGATTGCAATAAAAATAGAAAGCGAAAGTGACACATAAATAGCTTTCAACCACAATCCATAACAAAAAGGCGATTGTCACTTTGATAATCACCTTACGTGGAGCAAAAGTACTTATTGTGATGATCAACAATCACCTTAGCCGATTCCACCCCAGGTTGTTTTTCATTTTTGACTTGGAATTAAAATATTTTGAATGCATATTTTTCATAAAAAGAAAATTTATTAGAACGTACCCTAGCTCACTTATTTCATTCCAAAAAGATTCAACTTAATACAAGTAATAAATAATAAACAGTACGTAATTTATTGAAGCAACCCAAACTGATAAAAAGTCGTAAAAACTCTACCCATAAGTGATCTTTCTCTTCCCAGAGGCAATCTCCTGAATACCACGAATTTTAATTTAATTTTCCCTCTCTCGTTTTTAATTCTCTATTATATTTCGAAGAGAAATAGTTGGGTTATTCAAGACAAATCTCAACTTCGTGATTTGATTAAATGCCAGCTTTTCTGAGTTTTGCCCCATCCGGATGATTGCTTTTATGCTACAAATTTGCTACAGTACAGTGTTTTATACAACCGTACATTATGCCAATACTAATTTTTTGTTTAAAGAGGCAAAGTCAAAAAAATTGATGACGATAGAGGAGACCACTTTTTTCTAATATTTCGTGTGTTTTCCTTTTGTTGCAAAACTGCCTATATTCTTTCGGGAACTCTTTTTTTACCTGAATGATTTGTTTTTCCGTGCTTGTAATGATTCAACCACTCACCTCTTAGCTCATAGAGGAAGGAATACCTAGAGAGCCGACTCGTACCCCCCTTACCTAAAACACCCGCAAATTTAATTTCAGATAATTGGTATACATCTCTCTTATTTTTCTCTTGTTTTCCTATCTGTGAATACGTGTGAAAGGTATAATGCGTTTAATACCTTCCTTTCACCAGTAGATGTCCTCACAAACTTTGAATTTAAACATGATTTTGGTTTGTACATGAACTTGAATAGCTCAAATAGCTCACTCCAGACACCCACCTTTCAATAAATATGTACAGAAATAAAAAAAAAGGTTCGTGTTTTGAATTTATTATATTATTTTTTTATGAATTAATTTCTCTACTGAGCACTTAAATTGTTTTTAATTGTTTTGAGCACAACTACCATTTAAAATGCACGGGAAAACTACCACATAAAAGCACTGTGGAGTTTTTCCTCTCATTGCAGCTTGTAGGGTGGAAGAGAAAAACCAACCGAAGTCGCGTCTCAAGGTATTCCTTCCTCTATGTCTTAGCTTTTCCACCAGTTGGTATAAGGTTTTCTGCAGCATTTCGCTAAGAACCCCCAAAGAGCGTTATTTGTGGAATTCATCCCTAAAAAATTATCAAGCCTGTTTATTCTTTAATTTTTCTTACTTAGGAAGTACGTGACACTCTAGCATTATAGTAGAAAGCCGTAATAATGATTACTGTACAGAAAAAATAAAATAAAATTAGTTTTAAGCGTAAAAAATTTGTGAAAATTTTCATTGGTCATAATCATGTGGCCACCTACTGTATATAAAAAAGAAACCTATCGGAGAAGATGTATACAGTAAGGGTATCGAAGATTAAATATTCATGCTTTCCGATAGGTTCTTGAACATAACCCATAAATTGCATTTATTATTCTTATATTTATAAAGTTTAACAATACTTAAACATTTTTAATAAGTTAAAGTTGTATGTCATTAGGAATGAATTTAAGCACATCAATATAAGCACGTCATTTGGTCCCGATAGTATAGTAGGTAGTAATAATAATACAATATCATATATAATTAATTTTTCAAAATTTCATTTGCTGCATCACTGATTTCCTTCCATGTATATTCAATGTCTGAAGTCTGTGTAAAACGTGAGCAAATTGCCATCCGGAGGAAATATACATCACCTATTTTCGATGGAACCATGTGCACATTACCGCGGCCATTAATTCTCTTTAAAAGAACTTCGTTCCTTTCATTTGGTCCTTTTAATCTAAAGCAAACTAAGCCCATGTTCACTTCACCAACAATTTCAAAACGAGAGTCTTCTACACAAAGCTTTTCGAAATATTTTGCAAATTCACAATGCCGCCTGATGTGGGCTTGAATATTTTCTACTCCATAAAGACGCAAGACAAACCAGATTTTTAGAGCTCTAAAACGACGACCCAGAGGAATTTGCCAATGACGATAATCTGGAGCAGACCCCTGCATATCATGTTTAAGATAAAGAGGGTCAACATTGAATGCGTTAACCAACCAACTAGGATCCTTTAGCCACATGGCACTGCAATCGAAATTAACAAGCATCCATTTGTGCGGGTTGAAGTTAAACGAATCAGCCGTCTCAATTCCTTTCATTAAGTGTCGGTATTCTGGGCAGATAAATGCAGAACCAGCATAGGCCGCATCCACATGAATCCAAACATTATACTTGTTTCCAATTGGTCCACATTCTTCTAAATTGTCGAATGCGCATGAGTTAGTTGTTCCAAGAGTAACAACGACCTACATATATAAAAAAAATTTAGTTTTTGCAATATTTTGGTAACTACATATCTGTATAAATTACATAAAACGGAATAAGACCATCATCAATATCCTTTTTGATAGCTTCTTCTAAAGCTGGACCTCTTAATCTATTGTTTTTATCAGCTGGTATAGACTTCAATTTAATTCCACCTAAAAGTCCTGCCCTCTCCACAGATGAATGAGCTTGAGCAGAACTGTATGCAACCAATTTGGAAATAATGGTGTTTTCATCCCAATTAGGATGTTGTTCTTTAACTTCTAAAATTTTCTTGGCTTTTGCGCCAAGAAGAGCCACCAAAGTAGCTTCACTCGCAGTACCTTGAATGACACCACCTCCCTTACCACCTGAGCAGGCTAGGAATTCAGCTGGAAGGTCGAGCATTTTGCCTAACCAGTCCAACATCACTACTTCAAGTTCAGTACAAGCTGGACTGGCAATCTATAGAATTTATAAATTAAAATCATTTTTTACATTATTTAACTAGAAAAAAAAGCTTACCCAAGTAAAACCAATGCATGCAATGGCTCCACTCAGCATGTCTGCTACAATTGCTGGATAGGAATTTGCAGTTGGAAAATATGCGTGAAATTTGGGACTGTGCCAATGAGTAACGCCTGGCATTATAACTCGCTCGATATCAGACATAACATCTTCCCAAGAATCGGGCTTTAGGGGAGCATTGTCGGGGATTAAAGGTCTCAGATAACCAGGCTTCACCTCAGGTAGTACACGCCTGTTTAAAGAAAAAGAAAAAAAAACTCAATTAGGTATTAGTTCCTTTATTTTGCACAGGATTAAAATTTAAAAAAAAATTTGCTTGGAAGAACAAATAATGAACTGTTTTGCTTATGAGTGAAGTGAGTGTAAAAAAATTGTTCCTTCATTCACGATGCAGAATTTTTCGAAAAAAAAAAATGGACTTGACTGCTTAACTGGAGGTGCGGGTTCGAGTTCCACCTAAGGCAGCATTATTTAATTTATCCCCAGTTTCAGCTGGAAGCCAGCCGTGGAATTATATGATATAATAAACATATACAAATACATATAATGAATGAATTTGATGTTTTTGCATCAAAAATATTTCTGATGCACACGTGATGCTAATAGTACAGGTAAAGTAGGCATTTTAAAAATAAAAAATTGTTACACTCATGAAACTTGGCAAAAAGTTTCTTTTGAGATGAAAACAAAAAAAGACAAAAAAAGTATATAAAAAAAAGTTGCGTGGAAAGGTGTTTTTTCGCGCACAAGAGGGAGGATGTGAAGGTCAAAAATAAAGTGAACAAAAATGACATGAAAATGAAGTCAACACGATTGCTCTAAGAAAAGTTATAGCCGATTAAAAACAAGGGTGCTTGTTGACTTCAACAGGGAAAATATAACCGAAACCCATGTGAAAAACATGCTACACTGACGTTATTCGGGACGAAGGTTTTAAATAAATCAGAGACTATTAGGTACTATTACTATTACTATTACTATTACTATTACTATTACTATTACTATTACTATTACTATTACTATTACTATTACTATTACTATTACTATTACTATTACTATTACTATTACTATTACTATTACTATTACTATTACTATTACTATTACTATTACTATTACTATTACTATTACTATTACTATTACTATTACTATTACTATTACTATTACTATTACTATTACTATTACTATTACTATTACTATTACTATTACTATTACTATTACTATTACTATTACTATTACTATTACTATTACTATTACTATTACTATTACTATTACTATTACTATTACTATTACTATTACTATTACTATTACTATTACTATTACTATTACTATTACTATTACTATTACTATTACTATTACTATTACTATTACTATTACTATTACTATTACTATTACTATTACTATTACTATTACTATTACTATTACTATTACTATTACTATTACTATTACTATTACTATTACTATTACTATTACTATTACTATTACTATTACTATTACTATTACTATTACTATTACTATTACTATTACTATTACTATTACTATTACTATTACTATTACTATTACTATTACTATTACTATTACTATTACTATTACTATTACTATTACTATTACTATTACTATTACTATTACTATTACTATTACTATTACTATTACTATTACTATTACTATTACTATTACTATTACTATTACTATTACTATTACTATTACTATTACTATTACTATTACTATTACTATTACTATTACTATTACTATTACTATTACTATTACTATTACTATTACTATTACTATTACTATTACTATTACTATTACTATTACTATTACTATTACTATTACTATTACTATTACTATTACTATTACTATTACTATTACTATTACTATTACTATTACTATTACTATTACTATTACTATTACTATTACTATTACTATTACTATTACTATTACTATTACTATTACTATTACTATTACTATTACTATTACTATTACTATTACTATTACTATTACTATTACTATTACTATTACTATTACTATTACTATTACTATTACTATTACTATTACTATTACTATTACTATTACTATTACTATTACTATTACTATTACTATTACTATTACTATTACTATTACTATTACTATTACTATTACTATTACTATTACTATTACTATTACTATTACTATTACTATTACTATTACTATTACTATTACTATTACTATTACTATTACTATTACTATTACTATTACTATTACTATTACTATTACTATTACTATTACTATTACTATTACTATTACTATTATTAAAATCTTCTTTGATTAACTGGAAAAATTTTGATACACGGTTAAAAATTCTTTAGTATTTTTTAATACTTTTTGGGTGGGTCTACATTAGAAATGTATTAAAATTTAATACACTTATATACTTCAAACTTTAAATTTAAAAAATATTTATATAATTTAAACTTATTTAAATTAATGCAAATACTTTTATATATTTTTTTTATCATTTATTTGTTCTACTAGATGTCTGATTTTTCGTTTTTTATCGCTGTCTTCTTTGACTTGAAACATTCTTCTGTTTGGTAAGTTTGAAAGTGAAATTGTGCTTGCGATCCTGGTGGAGCCTTGTCCCTGTTCTTATGTGCTTTTTCTTATTTTCCCGCTTTTATACGATGGCTGCAATTTATAACGTAAACAACGTTATAAATAAATTAAGTAAACAGAGGTCGGGTCTACAGATTTGTCATTTAAAGCTCAGAGCCTCTACTATGAATTCGATGAGTTCAGGGATATGTTTGAGGAATCAAAGGTTGATATAATTTGTGTTTCTGAAACTTGGTTTTCAAGCAAAAAAAAAATGATTTAATTTATCGTTTGGGCGGTTAAAAACTCTTTCAAGCGGACAGATATGGTAGAAGAGGTGAGGGAGTGGCAGTATATTGTAATGTTTTATTCCGGGTTCACAATAAAACTTATTTAATTTCCACTTATATTTCCGTTCAAATAAGAACACACTTTATTTCAACTCAATTTACTTTTATTATTCGCTCAAACAAACACACTTTTAAATCACTTTATTTACTATTGACAATTCGCAACACTTTATTTCACTTTGTACTGTACTCTTTCACTTTCAAGATTAAACTGTGTCCGGTCGGTGTCTACGCTGCCCTTTTATACCGGAATTTCGAGATTCCAGAATGTCTTCGAAGGTTCTCGTCTTTGCTTCTCGAAACTTCCTTTCCAGGAGGGGCGCTTCATACTTCCAGTCTAGTGGGATATTTTGGGATGTGTTCAGTGGGATATTTTGGGATGTGTTCAGAGGGTAGTTTCTTAATTACTAAAGGTCCGTTCACATTTCTACATTTGCAGTAGTAGGTAGTGTGTTCAGACTTTTATCTTAAAAGTAGTTCAGTAATTCATCGTTACATTGCCCCCCTCTTAGGATTGTTCGTCCCGAACAACTCCATTGCTTCTTTCACCATTATAACGAAGTAAATGGTCACAATGAACTACCTTTAGTTTGCTTCTTACCCCTCTTTGTATACGGTAAACCACGTCGTTAATTCTGGTTATTACTGTGTAAGGGCCTTCCCAGTTTTGTTGTAGCTTCGGTGATAGTCCCTTTTGTCGGTGGGGATTGTAAAACCACACAAGTTCTCCTTCTTGAAACCCTGTTGCTGTCGCTCGTGCGTCATATCTTGTTTTCATCCTGTCACTAGACGCTTTTATATTTGTCCTTGTCCGTTGGTGAATGTCAGCCAGTGTTCATTTCAGGTTATCTACGTACTCATCCATTTCATGTGGCTCGTTTGGAACACTTCAAAATTTTATCTCACTTGGCAGGCGTATTGTTGAGCCAAATAGGACTTCCGATGGTGTATGTCCAGTAGAACTATGTGGTGCACTTCTATAAGCCATCAAGAATAATGGAATATGTCGGTCCCAGTCTCGTTGATTATCATTGACTACTTTTGACAGGTGTTCCTTAAGTGTCCTGTTAAATCGCTCAACCATCCCATCAGATTGTGGATGAAGCGGTGTTGTTCGCGTCTTCTTGATGCCAAGGAGTGAGCAAATCTCTTGAAAGATCTTAGATTCGAAGTTCCTTCCTTGGTCGGAATGAAGTTCCATGGGTACTCCGAACCTGCTCACCCAATGAAAGACAATCTTATCCACAACTGTTTTGGTTTCCTGGTTTGGAATGGCAAATGCCTCAGGCCATTTGCTTAAGTAGTCCATCACTACAAGGATGTATCGATTTCCGTTGTTGGTTTCGGGAAAAGGACCTGCTACGTCTATTGCAATTCTCTCAAAAGGTGCACCCACATTGTACTGCTGCATCTTGCTTTGGATTTTTCTAGCTGGTCCTTTGCTAGCGGCACAAGTATCACATTTTCGGCACCACTTTTCAACGTCTTCTCTCATACGTAACCAGTAGAATTGCTGTCGTAGCTTTTCCAGCGTCTTGTTGATGCCTAAATGGCCTCCAGAAGTTCCACCGTGCATCTCTCGGAGAACATCATTTACCTTTGACTGAGGTAAGACTAGCTGTATTACATAGGTTTTACCATCTGCGGATTCCCACTTACGCCTGAGTAGCCCTTCTTGCATATGAAGTGAGTCCCATTGTGCCCAATATGCTTTTAGAGTGGGGCTTCGGTCGGAGATGTCGGCCCATTCTGGTTTCTCTTGATGTTCCTTCCATGCAAGGATGGGTTCGATGTCCGAATCTTCCTGTTGGGCCATTCTGAGTTCTTCATTACTCCAGCCGCAAATGGGATCAGCTCTCGTTCTTCTAACAGCGACAACTTCCTTTTCTTCTAGTCGTGTGCAATGCTTGCAGTCTTGCTTGCACGGGCGCCGAGATAATGCGTCTGCATTTGAATGCAGCTTTTCTCTTCGATGTTGAATCTGACATTGATACGTCTGAAGTATCTCGATCCATCTTGCTACTTGACCCTCTGGATTTTTGAAGTTCAAAAGCCAATTTAGTGCACCATGATCTGTGCGAAGAAGGAACTTCTGTCCATAGATGTACTTATGGAAGTGCTTTGTTGCCAATACTAGAGCTAGAAGTTCCCTTCTAGTCACGCAATAGTTTCTTTCTTGTTTCGAGAGTACCTTGCTGAAATAGGCAACGACCTTTTCTTCTCCGTCATGAACTTGCGATAAAACAGCACCAACTCCAACATTACTTGCATCTGCGTCAATGATGAATTGTTTGCCTGGAGTCGGATAGGCCAGCACAGGAGCTTCACATAACCGCAGCTTCAGTTCCTGAAAGCTTTTCTCACACTCACCTGACCATTTAAAGGGTTTACCCTTCTCCGTAAGTTGGTGCAAGCTTTTGGCGATTCTCGCAAAATCCTTCACAAATCGTCGATAGTACGTTGCCAGACCGAGGAAACTCCGAAGTTGATGCTTGTCCTGAGGGGTTGGCCAGTTCTTCACAGTGTCAACTTTTTCAGGATCAGTCTTCACTCCTTGGGATGAGATGATATGCTCCAAATATTTAACCTCGGTCTTGAAAAGTGCACATTTCTTTGGATTCGACTTAAGAAGTGCTTCTCGTATTCTCTGGAATACAGCCTTTAGGTTTTCACAATGGTCATCAAATGTTTTTCCGTAAACGATGACATCATCCAAATAGACTAGGCAAGATTTCCAGGTTAATCCATTCAAAACGCACTCCATCAAGCGCTCAAAAGCAGCTGGGGCATTACATAGCCCAAACGGCATGACATTAAACTGCCACAGACCATTTCCTGTGGAGAAAGCCGTCTTTTCCCGATCTTCTGGATGGATTTCTACCTGCCAGTAGCCACTCTTCAAGTCCAAAGTCGAAAACCATTGTGCTCCTTCCATTGCATCTAGAGTATCGCTGATTCTTGACAGTGGGAAGCTGTCTTTCTTCGTCACATCATTCAGTCTGCGGTAGTCGACACAAAATCGAGTGCTTCCATCTCTCTTTTTGACGAGAACTACCGGTGATGCCCAAGGGCTTTTGGAATTTTCGATCAGCCCATCTTTCTTCATTGTCGATATCATTTCTTCAACTTCACCTTGTTTGGCCAAGGGGAGACAACTTGCTGGTTGCCGAATCGGCCTTGCATCTCCTGTATCGATTCGATGCTGCACGAGTTGCGTTCGGCCGTACTGCCCGCTGGGTGAAGAGAAGATATCAGCATATTCGTGAAGAAGCCTTCCCGCAACATTAAGGAGCATGGAAATGATTCCATGCTCCTTCATAAGTCGATTCCAATGATGCACTCGTCACATACATCTGCCACCAAAAACACATGTGAAAACTTTAGTTCTGCTATACGGACCTCAAGATGAACTTCTCCGTACACTCTTGCTGCTTCTCCTGTGGCGGTCTTCGGATGGTAGCTGTTGGTGTTATGTAGCCATGTCATCTTTACCAAGTCTCTTGTTGTTTATGGTCGCCTCCACTGTCAGACTTTTGTTGTCTCGTTTAGTCTGTGAGACTTGAATTGTGGTTCTGGGGCCATCGATACCAGAAACCAGCTTCTGCCCCTCGAAGTTGGTTCTTACTCGTTTCCCCGAGTGGGAATCAAGCTGAGCATGAGTGTTGGTTGTATCGCTTACCTGTTGTTGGGCAATATTCCTGTTTCCACAGTGTTCGCAAGCAGTTCTTCTTGGTGGCAATCTGCACCGCCGCTGGAGATGTCCTGTCTTGTTACCGTTCCAGCATCGAGCAGCTCCGTCTCGCTGGTTTCTTTGGAATGCGAGTTTTTGACAAGAGCATTCCTCCACTGCAACTTCTCTTACCCGATGAACGCCTTGAGAAGCCTGTTCTGCTGCTTCCATAGTAAGTGCGAACGCTAATGCTTCAGGAAGGGAACGTTTTCCAGCTGTTCGTATCGCTCGCTGAAGATTTATGTCAGAAACAGCACGAACAAAGGCTTCTGTCGCAAACTGATTGATAATGTCGTCTCCTGCTGTCGGATATGCCAGATGAGCTAACCTTTCAATATCAGCTTGGAGTTGTTGCAGAATTTCTCCTCTTTTCTGGACTCTTGTATTGAGTTGGACGCGGAAGACCTCCTGCATATGGCCATCTCCAAAGCGTTTTTCAATAACCTGGACAAGAGCGTTAAAGTTACCATTCTTTTCTGGTGGTAAAGTTTGTAACAACTCAGCAGCAGGACCTCTAAGAGCAAGAGTCAGCGCTATACATTTGTCTTCGTCATCCAGCCATTTGTTGTGGCAGCTGCCTCAAACTGTTTCTTGTAGATCGACCAAGAACTTTGTCCATCAAATGTTGGTGGATGCATTTCCTTCTTCTTTGGGTACTCACCAGAACTTTCTCGGATCTTAATTTTCCGAACCTGGTCAAGTTCCTCAGTAATACTTCGCATTTTAACTTCCATTTTTTCAAATTTGTCATCCACTTTCTCGAACTTTCCTTCTACTTTCTCGAGTTTTTCTTCAACTTTCTCGAATTAGCATCAATAGCAACGAACTTGTTCTCGATCGCGTCAAGCTTACCTTGGATGATGTTTTTCTGTTCATCTAATTTTTCGAGAAGATTCGGTTGTTCACTCTTTTGCTCTGTTCGTTGTTGTTCCATTTGTTCTCTTTGTTCATTGCGTTGTTTTTCTAATTGTTCTCTCTGTTCCTTTCGTTGTGTCTCAATTTGTTCTTTCTGTTCTTCAAATTTTGCAAGGAGAATAGCCATGATGGATGACATATCGGAACTAGTACTTACTCGTTCTTCTATCATTTCAAACACGAATTGAAATGTATCCAAATCTTCGTTTTTCTGGGTTAAATAATCCTTTAGACGAATAATGAGATCATTTTTCGATCCAGCAGTAGGAAGACCTCGCTTAGTTAATTCCGCCTTCTCAGTCAAACTTAACTGATTAAGTGTTTTACCCATTTTAACTTTTCAAAACGCGAGCACTTTTACTTATTTCAAAATGTTTATTGTTAAAACACACGCGCACTTTTTATTTTATTCGCGAAATTATCTGATTCGCACAAATTAATAAGTTTTATTCCACTTTTCTGACACCAATGTAATGTTTTATTCCGGGTTCACAATAAAACTTATTTAATTTCCACTTATATTTCCGTGCAAATAAGAACACACTTTATTTCAACTCAATTTACTTTTATTATTCGCTCAAACAAACACACTTTTAAATCACTTTATTTACTACTAACAATTCGCAACAATTTATTTCACTTTGTATTGTACTCTTTCACTTTCAAGATTAAACTGTGTCCGGTCAGTGTCTACCCTGCCCTTTTATACCGGAATTTCGAGATTCCAGAATGTCTTCGAAGGTTCTCGTCCTTGCTTCTCGAAACTTCGTTTTCAGGAGGGGCGCTTCATACTTCCAGTCTAGTGGGATATTTTGGGATGTGTTCAGTGGGATATTTTGGGATGTGTTCAGAGGGTAGTTTCTTAATTACTAAAGGTCCGTTCACATTTCTACCTTTGCAGTAGTAGGTAGTGTGTTCAGACTTTTATCTTAAAAGTAGTTCAGTAAATTCATCGTTACAATATGTTCGCAATGATATTCTTTGCAAAATTAACTGTAAAACGGAAGTGTATAGTGAGATAAATTATTTATTCTTATGGCTAAAACAGATGTACGGCACATCTGCACGCGTCGCTGTATGCAGCGCTGCACCCAAAATACATGTGCATCACTTGTTAAATTATTGATGCCGATTTTTGTCAAAAAATTCATAACTTTGAAAAATATTTTTTAATTATTTTTTGAGGAAACGATTATGAGGGGTAAATATGGATTTTATGCGGTTAAAATGGAAGAAATAATGGAATTTATAAAACAAAACAAGATGGTTGTGTTTTGTTTTATAAATTTAATTAGTTCTACCATTTTAACAAAATCAAAACAAACGTTATTTGAATGATAGATTGTGTCAACTGCCAATATCAGTAATGCCAAATGGCAAGTATTTTGAATTTTTTTTTGTTTCTTGCTGTGGCTGCAATGAAACTTGGCATGGAATTTAGAAATAGAGACATGCGCTGCATGCAGATTTTTATTTTGCTGCAGGGAAAAAACTGCACGTCTCTTTTGACCATTAGATATTTTAAATGACGAAGGTAGAAGTCTTCTATTAGGGGTGGTTTATAGATCCAATAATAACATTGGTAAGCCTCTTAGAAATCATAACTCTCGGACCTTCTAAGATTGTAATTTGAGGGGATTTAAACACTAATCTTCTGGACCAGGAATTTCTCATTGAGGGTATGAGAGTATTTAACTTGTTCCCGGTAAACACGACTAAAGCTACACATTTTTCTAGGTACACTTTTAGATATTCTTTGTCAGTTATTTATATTTGAATTTTTATTGTAAATTTAAATTAAAAAATTCAAGGCTAGGCGCACACATGCGATTTTAGTCGCGCGATTATTCAGTAGCAAAAATGGATCACAAGGATTTCAATGTCTGTGCACACACATGCTTCCCGCGATTAAAAATTTGAAAATTGTGTCTACAGTCATTGAAATTCTTGTCATCTAATTTGCGACTGAATAATCGCGCGATCAAAAACGCATGTGCGCGCCTAGCCTAAAGGACTATTAGCACCGTAGATTTATGAAATTCAGATTTAAGTGGATTTAAAAATAACATTTATCCAAACTAAATCAAGGGTGAAAAATATGGCCATTATTCACTAAGTTTTTTTTTGTGAGGGTTTGAACTTTCCAGATAAAATAAAACACCACATTTTTACAGCTGTAAATGACTTACTTCTAATCACTTTTTGATGGGCGAAATCAAATTTTTTTGGGTTTATTTGAACATTTTATTAATAAATACCGTTAAAATGTTAGTGATAAACCAACGAAAAATTAAAAGTTTTCAAAAATTCAAAGTTAGGTATCAAAAAATGGTATGAAAACATTTTTTTCCAAAATTTAAATTTTTTGAAAACTTTTAATTTCTTTTGTGGTTTATCTAACTTTTTGCCGGTATTCTTAAAGCAAAATAAATAGCCTTTCTAAAAATAATAATCATTTTATCACAAGAAAATTTCCCACTTCTTTGAGAGAAAAGTGAAAACAAAAAATAATTGGAAATTTTTGGTATTTGAACGATTCCATTGACTTAGCCATTTTACCATTTGAAATAAAATATTTAGTTTTAAAATCCTAAAACTAGAGAAATGCATGTAGCTTTCACATGCATTTTGGTTTTTCATGATACGATAATTTTTTACTGCGATACAGCCTATCGAAAATCACTAAAAAAACCAAAATTTGTTTTGTTCCCTTCATTGTTTGGTCTAGTGTATTTTAATGCAATGATATTATAATGTAATAAAAAAATATTAAAATCTAATACAGCGTATACCAGCGCACAATGTTGCGAGCCCATACAAATGTTCATCATAAATACTAGCACCTAAGTTTTTGGAGAAATTTTACAATTTTTGAGTTATTTTTTTGCATAATTTATGGAATTAACATTTATTGTAAAAGACACTGGTAAGCAAAATAAAATTTTTTTTTTTGTAACATAACCAAAATATACTTTTCGTAAGTTTTTTTTATGTGCTGACTCTACCACATCACGTTTTTGAAACATTCCCATTTTTGAGGTTATGTTCTTGTACGTGGTGAATTGTTTTCAAAAAAAATTTGCAAGTTTCTAAAAGAACCACATGTTTCCTTTTAAAGCTTGTTTTAATCTTTTCAATATTTTGTTTCCTCTTTGAGAAATCTCAAGTTGAAGTCAACTTGTTTGGTTTATCTTCTCTATACAAAAAAATCTTATGTTTTTTTGCGTTTCATAGCGAATCTCAGATAATCCTTTGTCAATCGCTTTCAAATTTTGAAATAACGTTTTATTAGCATTCCCATAAGTTCTTTTATCGACGAGGTTGGTGAATACGCGTTAATACACAAGAGAGCGTGGTCAGTAAATATAAGATGTAAAATATTTTTAATTACATCAGCAGCTTTTTGTTACTTGTATTATGATCAAAAATTATTAAAAACATAAAACACCAACATTTTTATGTTTGTGATCCCCTTCAATTTGTTGTTTTTTATCAAATAAATGGTTATAATCCATTATAAAGATTTATAAATATCAAAAGTTATACAACAATACCCAAGTAAACTAGACAAAAACAACAAAATGTTTAAAATACTAACCAAACGTGAAATATAGAAACTCAAAATTTCGCCTAAATTCCTCAAAATATTATTGATTTCCGAGATACTCATGTTTTGGAAAATAGTTTGTATACACTCAAAATTTGCACAATATTTGTTTCTTATAACCGAGTGTTTCTTATATTCTTAGAACGGATATAAGAAACAAGTTTCTTATAGGGATATAAGAAACAAGTTTCTTATACCGATATAAGAAACAAGTTTCTTATACAAATCTACCTACCCAGTAGTACCTACCACAAACTTATCCTCGCCTTAATATTCAATCCAATTATATAACTACATATAATGTAGCTATTTTATATTTTTCACAGATTTCTTTTCTATTTTTTCCCGATTTAATTTATTCAAGGATTATTGTATCAATTTTGTTTTAAGTGAAATAATTGCTGTGTTCCTTTGGCCTGAAGTATCTACTATAGTGAGCCGGCTTAGCAACAAAATCGTGCACTTTAAGATAAAAGCATGAAATTTATATCATTGTACTCAATATAAAGGCTTAACTACATTCAACTTCAAAAAGTACAAAAGTGAAAAAATGTTTTGTCTTTTACCAACACACTGCAAAATTCTATCTTTCATCTCAGAAAAACAAAAGTAAAAGTTAAAAAGGCTTTAACTTTCACTTTTTGAAAATTTTTCACTTTTTGAAAACACCAATACACGCAAATAAAGTGTTAAAGTAAATGAATACTAGATGTCGCTCATATTGACAATTTTAAATGAACACGCCTTTTTTTTTGACATATTATTGTAAAAAAAATTCAATTGTTTGCATACATCATATATTTATTTAATTGTTCAACGTTTCTCTCAACTATTTTTAAAAAGTTAATAAATAATTTATTTGGATCGCAGTACCAAATATATTTTGTTTAAGTACAGGCAGGATACCAATCGGTCCGATGATTGTGAGGAATCATAAAATAATTCATCATTATTCATTTTCTCGTACCTTTTTCTTATGTCGTAGTGGAATTAAAAAATATCAAGTCGTTCTCATATGTTTTAATACAAATTAAATTGATTCTGAGAGTACACAAATTACATTTGTTTTTTATTTACATTCTTCAAGATACATGTGTAGTTATGCATTTTGTTAAAACTTTGTTCTGATCGATCAATAACATTCCTCGCTGTTCTAAGACATTGCGAACTCCGTCTTGCTGTATCAACTGCATCGCTTGATTAACATGAAACATTTTTGGCATATGATTTCCACACTCGTTCTAACCCCATTTTTTGTCCAAAAGCAAAAAAATTATTTAATGTGATAGCTGGTGACCATTTCTTGAAGAGGCATGATGGTAGAGGAAGGACGTAAGAGGCTTGAATTAAAATATGCAACTGCATATCTATGCTATTAGCCATGAAAAGTGTGATGCGTCTTCCAGAAACTCACCACGTCGGACAGAGGCTCATCTTCAAAATTCTGATGAACACGAAATGTTATCTCTCGTGGTTCAATTTGCAAATTCTTTATAGCTAAATAGAAAGGAATATTTAATTTATTACCAAAATTTAAGAATATGTAGGAAAAAGCACTTACACGATGATGCAAAAAAATAAAAATAAAATGAGCACGTGTTTTTTTTTACAAAAGTGACAGATAATCTTAAGCATCAAACACAATTTCCATGAAGCTTTTCATATACAGATGTCGCTAGTGTATGTGTGTATTTTTCACCTTTTCACTTTTTGGAATCAAAAAGTGAATGTAGTTAAGCCTTAAGAGTTATTTTGAGATATTGGGCCACCTTGTATCTCATCCGAAAGAGTAGATACAAGACTCTTTCTGTGTTGCACTCGATTTGTTGCATATCATAGTATAGGCCATAGAGGAAGGAATACCTAGAGACGCGACTTCGGTTGGTTTTTCTCTTCCACCCTACAAGCTGTAATGAGAGGAAAATCTCCACAGTGCTTATATGTGGTAGTTTTCCCGTGCATTTTAAATGGCACCAACACATTCAACTGTGGAGTTGTGCTCAAAACAATTAAAAACATTTTAAGTGCTCAGTACATAGAGGAAGGAATACCTAGAGACGCGACTTCGGTTGGTTTTTCTCTTCCACCCTACAAGCTGTAATGAGAGGAAAAACTCCACAGTGCTTATATGTGGTAGTTTTCCCGTGCATTTTAAATGGCACCAACACATTCAACTGTGGAGTTGTGCTCAAAACAATTAAAAACAATTTAAGTGCTCAGTAGAGAAATTAATTCATAAAAAAAATAAAATAATAAATTCAAAACACGAACCTTTTTTTTTATTTCTGTACATATTTATTGAAAAGTGGGTGTCTGGAATGAGCTATTTGAGCTATTCAAGTTCATGTACAAACCAAAATCATGTTTAAATTCAAAGTTTGTGAGGACATCTACTGGTGAAAGGAAGGTATTAAACGCATTATACCCATTGTATATATATTTCTATAGTACTTTCAATCGAAGAAAATACTTTAGCGACATCTTTTGGTAGATCTGCATTTCAATTTTCTGCATAAGGTTCAAATATAAAATAAACTAACGATCCCAGCGGTGGCGACGCAAAACAGAAAATTCTGCTTCATGAGAGTACTATAGGAATATATATACAATGTTATACCTTTCACACGTATTCACAGATAGGAAAACAACCCAGCAAACGCAGAACTACAGAAAAAACCGGTGAAATATGTACGTAAAAGAAGTACTTCTTTTCCACTGAAAAAAGATAGGAGCTCGGGAAAAAACTCAGTTATATACTTTCTGTATATAAGAATACGTGAAGCAGCTATCTCTTTCTTGCATGCAAGATGAAATAAATTTCCCCTCTATTAATAGTACAGACAAATGTACTTCAAAAGTGCATCAGCGAAGCACTTCTGGAAGTGGTTCTGATGTACATTTCCAAGTACTTTTTTACCTACAGAAAAAGAACTGAAACTTGTACTTTTAAAGTACTTATTTGGAGCACTTTCATGGGTTTATATCCGTACTGCCAAAATCCATATTTTAATTTCATCTGAAAATAAAAAAATCTTCAAAACAAACATTCTTTTTATTATTTAATTATTATTTAATATTTTATTGGAAAAACACATAGTTTTTTTTTTTAAACAAAATACATAAAAAAAGATCATTGGGCACGCGACTGTGGCCTGGCCAGTTGAGAAAAATGAAAAAGAAAAAAATACTCTGCAGGCTGCACTTTGGTGGTAGTTTTTGTATCTTGTTTTGATTTTTTTTTCTAAATGCTCAAGGCTGAAGCTGCTGTAAACAAACTCAGTCAATGATGTCTGGAATTGATCGCCACTAAAAGACAGAAAAATCAACAACTTTATAATTTATCAATTTTATAATCAGCATACCTTTATTTTCCAAATCCTAGAGAATTAGTGGTTGTTTTTGTATCATTTTTGTATTACTTTTTTTTCTAAATGCACAAGGCTGAGGCTGTGCATTTTGATGGTGGAAATAAATTTTTGTGGCGTGCCGAAGAATTTGTGTGGTAGATATTGTTTAGAGAAAATAGTTTTCACAAATAACACTCAACACTGAGAAGATTATATATTTTTTAAATTATATTGCTTTATTTTTATTCTTCAAATGGAGCAGCGAAAAATTTTTTTGATGTTGCTGTGGCTGTGGCTATCAAGGCTTTACTGGTTTCACTAGAAAATATAAAATGTAGGAAAAGTCAAATCAAACGCGAGCCGCCATTACAAAAGAGACAAAACTTTGTGCATTGCATACATCGCGTTCTTTTCCTCCCATTTATCAAAGAAGAGTTTATTTTTTCAGGAGAAACAAAACTTCTATTTTTGGAGGGGAGAGATTTTGGTAAATAAGGAAACACATACATCCTCAAAATAAGCTTTGTTGGTGGTTGTATTTTCCCCTAAACTACTGAGGTTTGGTTTGCAGGGAAGAGAAAAATAACAGAGATGTATACCAATTACCTGAAATTAAATTTGCGGGTGTTTTAGGTAAGGGGGGTACGAGTCGGCTCTCTAGGTATTCCTTCCTCTATGGTATTGTCAGCATTGATAATGTGTAGTGTTTCTATTATCATTCTCTTATTCTAGTGCTCTTCTCGTTGCCGTACTTGCATACTTTCAAAATACGGAGAGTGATTATGCTGTGTGCAATGTGATGCCAGGGCTGTCTTCTGTGGTGCATTACTTTTTATGTCGGACTTATGTTCTGTTAATCTATTTTTTAATTTTTGTTTTGTTGTTCCGATATAAATCTGGTTTCATTCTTCGTCCGCGTTGCCGTTACAATTGATTTTGTAAATTAAATCTGAATGCTCCATTTTATCGATTTTTGTTTTTAAATTTGTGTATAATTGTGCAGTTGTGTAGTTTGATTTTATCGCTATCTTGTATTTTTCTTTATCAAAAAGCTGTGCGTTTTTAAACCCCTCAGTTATTTCCTTAATGTAGGTGAAGGATTTGTAAATCGGTTTTTCTTGTTCTTCTTTTGGTGTGTTGTTTTTGGTTTTCGTGTTGATTTATTAAAGTATTTATTATTTTTAGTGGAAATGCATTGTTTTGTAATATATTTCGTATTTTATTTTTGTCATTTTTATGGTTTTCCAAATCAATAATGGAGAGAACTCTTTTTATAAGATTTCTGGCGGTATTGAAAATAATTTGTTTTGGGTGTTTTGAGTGGAAATTAATAATTCTTCCAGATGAGGTGGGTTTTTGATACCAATCCATTTGTATTTTACTTTCTTGCTAGAGATGCCGCGAACATTGATTTGGCCGAATACCGAATATTCGGCCACGCTCCTCGGCCGAATACCGAATATTCGGTCGCCGAATATTCGGCCAAGGATAATCAGAAAAAACCGTTGGTAATTTCAAAAATTTTATACTTTGTTTCAAGAATAGATGTGGCTTAAAAAATTCCCAACAACATCGTATTAGCTGTGTTTTATTTTCCTCGTGATGCAGATCAGATCATTGTTTTTATTAGCTTTACAACAAAAGCAGGATTTTGTTTTTTATTGTTTCGCAAATAAATGCAATGATCTGATCTGGATCACGAGGAAAATAAAACACAGCTATTGTAACGATGAATAACTGAACTACTTTTAAGATAAATTATACCTACATACATGTAAGAAAAAACAAAAAGCCGTAACGGTTTTGTACGACGTACGACAAACCAATACTGAAGAAAAAAAAGCTGAAAAATACATAGAATTTTTGTCGTAAACGCCAAAAGTTGGCGCTTACGACAAACCAACGCTAATCCAATGCTTATTTTTTGGATATACGACAAAAGCACACTAATTATCTCAGTAACGGTAAACGATAGGACAAATCTGATAACAGAAATGAAAAAACCTATTACTACATATCCAGTTTAAAAAAGTCCATTTTGGCGTTTACGACAAAACAACTCTCGGGCGCAGTGTTGCCAGAGAATTTTAGAGGCAAGGAGCCGAATTTTAGAAATCTTGGAGCCAAAAATCGCCAATTTCAAAAATCGTTCAGAAAAACTCATATTAATTTATTTTGTACCATTTTTTTAAATTTTTTTTTTATCATTTTTTTCCAACTTCAAATTAACTTAGATATATGATAACATAAAAAAAAAATAAATAATACTCGGTATTAAATTTATCAGACTTCAAGTTAGATTCTTTAATTTTTATTTTAGTAATAAATAACACAACAAATATACATAGTAGAAAAGTGGGAATAAAATATGAGGCGTTCAGAACAATAATGGGTCAAGTCCATTTGAAATTTGTGCTTTCTTCTGAACTTTAAGAAGCTTTTTCTCAGAAACTGAAAGAACTTTTGAAATAAATGTTTCACAGATCGATAGCTCTTTATCTGCAAAATTTCTTTCTTTTATTTTATTTGACATAAAACGAAACCCTTAATTTTTAAGACCTTAAAACATCCAACCTAAAGAGAAGTGGACTTTACCCATTATAATTCTGAACGCCTCATATATGAATGAAAATGGAAGTAGGTTCATTCACAATTGCGCTTTTCAGCAAGACGTGTCAGATTCTACTTCGAAGAAGTTTAGTTCTCCTTCGAAGACTTTTAAGGCGTGATCATAATAATCAAGTATTTTTATTATAAAAGCTTTTAATTTCGAAGGAGCCAAAAATCGCCAAATTGAAAACTTAAGGAGCCAAATTTTGATATATCGGAAATCAGAATTTGAAGGAGCCAGAGAAAACTTGAAGGAGCCGGTTTGGCTATAAATAGCCGTTCCTGGCAACACTGCTCGGGCGACGAAATGTCTGAATACACTACCTACTCTTGCAAAGGTAGACATCTAAAATCGAATTACATATGAGGACTGTTCGCCAAGATCGAACATCGGACCCATCCAATTGGTGGTCAACACATACTACAAAATTTCCAATTTTGACAACATTTGCCTACCTTTCCTCTCCTGGGACAAGTGTTTACAGTAATAGACTATTTTTCGAAGCAGGAATAGTCTACGAAGATAAACGTAATCATTTACTACACAACAAATGCGGAACAAATAGTTTTCATTCACCACAACTTGCCTTTAGTAGATTACAAGTACTAAAATTACAATTTTTTTAATAAAACACACATTTTGGTATAGAAATTTATGTCTTTTTTCTTCTCCATTTGGTATTCGGCTGAATAGTTAAACTATTCGGCCGAATACCGAATACCAGAAAAATAAGCCGAATAGGCCGAATACCGAATAGTGGCCGAATAGTTCGCGGCATCTCTACGTTTCTTCTCTGATGACAACTGTATCGAGGTAAGACAATTTGTTATCGGTTTCTTTCTCAACCGTAAATTGTAGTTTTTTGTGAAAACTGGTAAGGCACGTTAGCGTTTCTTCAAGATTTTCCATTTTTACGATGGCGAAAATGTCATCTTCATATTTGGTCAATACTTTGGGCTTGGTTGTCAATTTTTCCAAACAATTATCTAGAAGATCTTCCAGGATGATGTCTGCTATTATAGGTGAGGCAGGGTTTCCCATCGGCATTCCATCTCATTGCTGGTATGTTTTTTTACCGTAAACTAGGTAATTATTGTCGATAATGCAGAAACGTACTAACTCTAGAAATTTTGCTTTTTTAATATTTGTATTTTCTTTTATTATGTCCCATTTCGCGCTTATCAGTTCTAGTGCTGTTTTTAAAGGAATGTTTTTACTAAGTGCAATATAAATGTAACAAGTATAAGTTTGTTATTGTTTTTTTGATGTTTGTAACAAATTTGGAACCAATTTATCGATGTTCAATAAAGATTCCTTTGCCATCACCTGATGATGTTCATAGACATGAACGAAACGTCGTGACAAAAATATATTTGTTTTCATTGACCTAAAGCCCAATTTAAAAACATATAATTATCAACAAAAAGGTCATCACCATCAACATATTATAAATAATTAGGGTTAATGATTAGCGACGCGAAGCTTAGATGTGAGGTAATTTCGCCTAATCTTATTTTTCAATCGGAGATTACTCCTTTTCCGACGGCTGCCAAGGTCGAGTTATAAACGGTTTTCGAATCTCACATTATTCAATATACAGTACAAAAAGGCTTCCAAGCCTTTGATGCAGTCAATCTATTTAAGAATGAGACAATTAAAAACTTTTCTGGAGAATCGACGACAAGTAAGAGGTTAATACATTTATTTATGCTAACTTTTGTCAGTAAACAAAGTGTGGAGATTTATAAAGTAAGATCAATCTTGGGCATAGCTGTTAAATTGAACCACTCCGAAAATCTTAAGTTGTTCCGCAGTGCAAACGTTGCCAAGCTTTTGGTCATACCCAAAAATACTGCAACCGCGAGTTTGCTTGTATAAAGTGCGAAGGAAAACATGCAACTAAAAATTGTCCGATGAGCAAAGATCAGAAAGCAAAATGTGTGAACTGCCAGGGTAATCACCCGGCAAGCTATAGAGGCTGCCCAGTTGCCAAAAAATTGCAAGAGTTCAGAAGCAAAAATACATCTGCTAGAGACAATGCCAGAAACACAGTAAATACCGATTTAACTGCTGAAAACAATACAAAGCATGAACCGCCTAAAAAAGCTGTTCAAAGTAAAAGCGATGAAAATAAAGCCTATTCTCAGATTCTAAAAAATGTGCGGAAAAATGAAGAGACTTCCATAAAAGAAATGCTACAACTCATTCTTCAAAGAATTGATAAACAGGGGAGTCATTCCGTAATTTTGAAAACGATAATCGAATCGATGATAATCGTTTTACAGTTTGAGAATCTTTAAAGCTATTTTAAGTCAAGTCTGATTCAATATTTCCTAAATAGTTTATATGGTAGATATTGTTTAGAGAAAATAGTTTTCACAAATAACACTCAACACTGAGAAGATTATATATTTTTTAAATTAAATTGTTTTTATTTTTATTCTTCAAATGGAGCAGCGAAAAATTTTTTTGATGTTGCTGTGGCTGTGGCTATCAAGGCTTTACTGGTTTCACTAGAAAATATAAAATGTAGGAAAAGTCAAATCAAACGCGAGCCGCCATTACAAAAGAGACAAAACTTTGTGCATTGCATACATCGCGTTCTTTTCCTCCCATTTATCAAAGAAGAGTTTATTTTTTCAGGAGAAACAAAACTTCTATTTTTGGGGGGAGAGATTTTGGTAAATAAGGAAACACATACATCCTCAAAATAAGCTTTGTTGGTGGTTGTATTTTCCCCTAAACTACTGAGGTTTGGTTTGCAGGGAAGAGAAAAATAACAGAGATGTATACCAATTACCTGAAATTAAATTTGCGGGTGTTTTAGGTAAGGGGGGTACGAGTCGGCTCTCTAGGTATTCCTTCCTCTATGGTATTGTCAGCATTGATAATGTGTAGTGTTTCTATTATCATTCTCTTATTCTAGTGCTCTTCTCGTTGCCGTACTTGCATACTTTCAAAATACGGAGAGTGATTATGCTGTGTGCAATGTGATGCCAGGGCTGTCTTCTGTGGTGCATTACTTTTTATGTCGGACTTATGTTCTGTTAATCTATTTTTTAATTTTTGTTTTGTTGTTCCGATATAAATCTGGTTTCATTCTTCGTCCGCGTTGCCGTTACAATTGATTTTGTAAATTAAATCTGAATGCTCCATTTTATCGATTTTTGTTTTTAAATTTGTGTATAATTGTGCAGTTGTGTAGTTTGATTTTATCGCTATCTTGTATTTTTCTTTATCAAAAAGCTGTGCGTTTTTAAACCCCTCAGTTATTTCCTTAATGTAGGTGAAGGATTTGTAAATCGGTTTTTCTTGTTCTTCTTTTGGTGTGTTGTTTTTGGTTTTCGTGTTGATTTATTAAAGTATTTATTATTTTTAGTGGAAATGCATTGTTTTGTAATATATTTCGTATTTTATTTTTGTCATTTTTATGGTTTTCCAAATCAATAATGGAGAGAACTCTTTTTATAAGATTTCTGGCGGTATTGAAAATAATTTGTTTTGGGTGTTTTGAGTGGAAATTAATAATTCTTCCAGATGAGGTGGGTTTTTGATACCAATCCATTTGTATTTTACTTTCTTGCTAGAGATGCCGCGAACATTGATTTGGCCGAATACCGAATATTCGGCCACGCTCCTCGGCCGAATACCGAATATTCGGTCGCCGAATATTCGGCCAAGGATAATCAGAAAAAACCGTTGGTAATTTCAAAAATTTTATACTTTGTTTCAAGAATAGATGTGGCTTAAAAAATTCCCAACAACATCGTATTAGCTGTGTTTTATTTTCCTCGTGATGCAGATCAGATCATTGTTTTTATTAGCTTTACAACAAAAGCAGGATTTTGTTTTTTATTGTTTCGCAAATAAATGCAATGATCTGATCTGGATCACGAGGAAAATAAAACACAGCTATTGTAACGATGAATAACTGAACTACTTTTAAGATAAATTATACCTACATACATGTAAGAAAAAACAAAAAGCCGTAACGGTTTTGTACGACGTACGACAAACCAATACTGAAGAAAAAAAAGCTGAAAAATACATAGAATTTTTGTCGTAAACGCCAAAAGTTGGCGCTTACGACAAACCAACGCTAATCCAATGCTTATTTTTTGGATATACGACAAAAGCACACTAATTATCTCAGTAACGGTAAACGATAGGACAAATCTGATAACAGAAATGAAAAAACCTATTACTACATATCCAGTTTAAAAAAGTCCATTTTGGCGTTTACGACAAAACAACTCTCGGGCGCAGTGTTGCCAGAGAATTTTAGAGGCAAGGAGCCGAATTTTAGAAATCTTGGAGCCAAAAATCGCCAATTTCAAAAATCGTTCAGAAAAACTCATATTAATTTATTTTGTACCATTTTTTTAAATTTTTTTTTTATCATTTTTTTCCAACTTCAAATTAACTTAGATATATGATAACATAAAAAAAAAATAAATAATACTCGGTATTAAATTTATCAGACTTCAAGTTAGATTCTTTAATTTTTATTTTAGTAATAAATAACAAAACAAATATACATAGTAGAAAAGTGGGAATAAAATATGAGGCGTTCAGAACAATAATGGGTCAAGTCCATTTGAAATTTGTGCTTTCTTCTGAACTTTAAGAAGCTTTTTCTCAGAAACTGAAAGAACTTTTGAAATAAATGTTTCACAGATCGATAGCTCTTTATCTGCAAAATTTCTTTCTTTTATTTTATTTGACATAAAACGAAACCCTTAATTTTTAAGACCTTAAAACATCCAACCTAAAGAGAAGTGGACTTTACCCATTATAATTCTGAACGCCTCATATATGAATGAAAATGGAAGTAGGTTCATTCACAATTGCGCTTTTCAGCAAGACGTGTCAGATTCTACTTCGAAGAAGTTTAGTTCTCCTTCGAAGACTTTTAAGGCGTGATCATAATAATCAAGTATTTTTATTATAAAAGCTTTTAATTTCGAAGGAGCCAAAAATCGCCAAATTGAAAACTTAAGGAGCCAAATTTTGATATATCGGAAATCAGAATTTGAAGGAGCCAGAGAAAACTTGAAGGAGCCGGTTTGGCTATAAATAGCCGTTCCTGGCAACACTGCTCGGGCGACGAAATGTCTGAATACACTACCTACTACTGCAAAGGTAGACATCTAAAATCGAATTACATATGAGGACTGTTCGCCAAGATCGAACATCGGACCCATACAATTGGTGGTCAACACATACTACAAAATTTCCAATTTTGACAACATTTGCCTACCTTTCCTCTCCTGGGACAAGTGTTTACAGTAATAGACTATTTTTCGAAGCAGGAATAGTCTACGAAGATAAACGTAATCATTTACTACACAACAAATGCGGAACAAATAGTTTTCATTCACCACAACTTGCCTTTAGTAGATTACAAGTACTAAAATTACAATTTTTTAATAAAACACACATTTTGGTATAGAAATTTATGTCTTTTTTCTTCTCCATTTGGTATTCGGCTGAATAGTTAAACTATTCGGCCGAATACCGAATACCAGAAAAATAAGCCGAATAGGCCGAATACCGAATAGTGGCCGAATAGTTCGCGGCATCTCTACGTTTCTTCTCTGATGACAACTGTATCGAGGTAAGACAATTTGTTATCGGTTTCTTTCTCAACCGTAAATTGTAGTTTTTTGTGAAAACTGGTAAGGCACGTTAGCGTTTCTTCAAGATTTTCCATTTTTACGATGCACGGTTGTCCAAAATGACTTATCTCGTTGCAAAAATCATAACTTTTGAACGGATTGAGTTAGCGGTACAATTTTTTTTTTTTATTTGAAGGAAATTTCTAGGGCTGTTATACCAATGAATTTCAATAAAATTATTTCACAGGGTGTTTCGGAATCATCGGCCAAAAACAGATTTTCTTTAAAAAAAAAGTTTAAATTAAAATTGGTATGCCATTTTGTAGAAATCACTAATCCACATTTAAAAAAAAAATTTCAAAAAAATACAATGTCCCGTTTTCGAAAATTTTATTTTTCAAAAAAAAATTTCAAAATTTTTTTAAAAATCCAAAATTTATTTTTTTTAAAATTTTATTTTTGTCTTATATTTGAGTTATATAAGTGTTTCTTCACAAAAAGTTTCGTTGAAATCGAATAATCCGTTTCGGAGAATATCGGATTTGAAAAAAAAACGGTTTTATGGCAGGTACCGTAAAAAATCCATTCGGTTCCATGCATTAAGCCGAATAGGGTATGTGTACCAACCAATTGTTGATCCAAAATAAAAACATTTAGCTGCGCATGCTTGCGCACTGCCGAGATTTTGTACTTTGAAAAAAAAAATGAAGGCAGAAGGAACAGATTTTCTTAAAAAAAAATGTTTAAATTAAAATTGGTATGCCATTTTGTAGAAATCACTAATCCACATCTAAAAACAAAATTTCAAAAAAATACAATGTCCCGTTTTCGAAAATTTTATTTTTCAAAAAAAATTTTCAAATTTTTTTTAAAAATCCAAAAATTATTTTTTTTGAAATTTTATTTTTGGCTTATATTTGAGTTATATAAGTGCTTCTTCAAAAAAAAGTTTCGTTGAAATCAAATAAGCCGTTTCGGAGAATATCGGATTTAAAAAAAACCGTTCTATGGCAGGTACCGTTAATAATGATTTTCCAAAAAAATTTTTTTCATTAAAAGATAGACCTTGTTTTAAAACTTACATTTGAATTTTTTAAACAAAATCGTTGGAGCCGTTTTTGAGCAATTACAACTTTACTGAAATTGGTGTATGACAAGTACCGTTATTTTTGGCCCAAAAAAATTAATTCCAAAAACCCCTCTGGAGGGTCTCCAAAAAATGCTACATACCAAATTTGAAGTCAATCGGTCCATCCGTTTAGGCTGTAGATCCTTATACAGACAGACAGACAGACAGACTTCCGGGACCAACTTTTTTGGCATTCTCTATAATCGTAATATCATGGAAAAGTGTAATCTCAACTTTTTTTTAAGTGTGAATTAGTGATTTCTACAAAATGGCATACCAATTTTAATTTAAATATTTTTTTTTAAGAAAATCGGTTTTCGGCCGATGATTCCTAAACACCCTGTGAAATAATTTTATTGAAATTCATTGGTATAACAGCCCTAGAAATTTCCTTCAAATAAAAAAAAAATTGTACCGCTAACTCAATCCGTTCAAAAGTTATGATTTTTGCAACGAGATAAGTCATTTTGGACAACCGTGCGATGGCGAAAATGTCATCTTCATATTTGGTCAATACTTTGGGCTTGGTTGTCAATTTTTCCAAACAATTATCTAGAAGATCTTCCAGGATGATGTCTGCTATTATAGGTGAGGCAGGGTTTCCCATCGGCATTCCATCTCATTGCTGGTATGTTTTTTTACCGTAAACTAGGTAATTATTGTCGATAATGCAGAAACGTACTAACTCTAGAAATTTTGCTTTTTTAATATTTGTATTTTCTTTTATTATGTCCCATTTCGCGCTTATCAGTTCTAGTGCTGTTTTTAAAGGAATGTTTTTACTAAGTGCAATATAAATGTAACAAGTATAAGTTTGTTATTGTTTTTTTGATGTTTGTAACAAATTTGGAACCAATTTATCGATGTTCAATAAAGATTCCTTTGCCATCACCTGATGATGTTCATAGACATGAACGAAACGTCGTGACAAAAATATATTTGTTTTCATTGACCTAAAGCCCAATTTAAAAACATATAATTATCAACAAAAAGGTCATCACCATCAACATATTATAAATAATTAGGGTTAATGATTAGCGACGCGAAGCTTAGATGTGAGGTAATTTCGCCTAATCTTATTTTTCAATCGGAGATTACTCCTTTTCCGACGGCTGCCAAGGTCGAGTTATAAACGGTTTTCGAATCTCACATTATTCAATATACAGTACAAAAAGGCTTCCAAGCCTTTGATGCAGTCAATCTATTTAAGAATGAGACAATTAAAAACTTTTCTGGAGAATCGACGACAAGTAAGAGGTTAATACATTTATTTATGCTAACTTTTGTCAGTAAACAAAGTGTGGAGATTTATAAAGTAAGATCAATCTTGGGCATAGCTGTTAAATTGAACCACTCCGAAAATCTTAAGTTGTTCCGCAGTGCAAACGTTGCCAAGCTTTTGGTCATACCCAAAAATACTGCAACCGCGAGTTTGCTTGTATAAAGTGCGAAGGAAAACATGCAACTAAAAATTGTCCGATGAGCAAAGATCAGAAAGCAAAATGTGTGAACTGCCAGGGTAATCACCCGGCAAGCTATAGAGGCTGCCCAGTTGCCAAAAAATTGCAAGAGTTCAGAAGCAAAAATACATCTGCTAGAGACAATGCCAGAAACACAGTAAATACCGATTTAACTGCTGAAAACAATACAAAGCATGAACCGCCTAAAAAAGCTGTTCAAAGTAAAAGCGATGAAAATAAAGCCTATTCTCAGATTCTAAAAAATGTGCGGAAAAATGAAGAGACTTCCATAAAAGAAATGCTACAACTCATTCTTCAAAGAATTGATAAACAGGGGGGTCATTCCGTAATTTTGAAAACGATAATCGAATCGATGATAATCGTTTTACAGTTTGAGAATCTTTAAAGCTATTTTAAGTCAAGTCTGATTCAATATTTCCTAAATAGTTTATATAGATAAAAGTTTTCGTATCCTTAGAAGTCGTATTAGTCTAGGTGATTAAGTAGTTGCCTCTTGCTTGGGTGCCACAGGTTCGAATCCGGAAATTGAAATTGTTTTTTTTTTTTTTATTTTCTCAATAATCGTCAATAAATAAACGATAGCTAAATAGGTCTCGTTTTTGGAGAATTTATTCGTTTTGGGATGCAATATTTGATTTTTTTAAAGTGTTAATTAATTTATTAAAATCACCGATTAATTTGCAAACTCCACTAACAAAAAAAAATATTAATTATTAATTTCTACAAAAGGAGAGTGGGCATTTTGGCCCATTGGTGTAACACATTGAGACATACATGAAATGAAAGGTCTCGATGAGTGTACTATTTGTTTGTATGGGCACAAGTCTGTATCTACTGCAGGGAAAGTGCAGTGATGCATTTTATGTCTAAAAATGTATGTAATGAAATTCAGAAAAGTATACATTTTGACTAGATGCTCAATTAATTTGATTCAAAAACAATACATAACTGTCTTGGAAGTTCAATTGGGCAATTCCATCACCAGTTTTCACCCATGATGCAATGCATTTTTCGGTTTTTAGAACACTTTTGTATAGGACGTGTCTCTATTTTGTAACACATTGAGACATACTTCAAATGAAAGGTCTCGATGAGTGTACTATTTTTTTATATGGCCAAAGTCTGTATCTCATTCAGGGAAAGTGCAGTATCTAATAAAACCTTGTTGGTTTTAAAATAATTTAAATATACGAAGGTTGTGACTAATTTTTCAAAAATGCAACTTAAACTATAAGTTATATTACTAATAAAATGCTGGTAGGTATTATGAATTTAAACTACAAACCATACAGCATGGATTTAGTGTTTTCTCCATCTTTTTTTTGTTCTAAAAACACAAACATGTAAAATAACCTTAAATACATTTTTCAATATAAAATGCAGCACTGCACCTTCCACGAGGTAGAGTTTCGTGTCCATTTAAAGAAATAATGCGCTCATCAGTACCTTTCATTTGATGTAAGTCTCAATGTGTTACATTTGTTTTTGAGCATAAAATGCACCACTGCACTATCCCTGCACGAGATAGAGTCTTTTGTCCATACAAAGAAAATATACGCTCATTGAGATCTTTCATTTGATGTGTGTCTCAATGTGTTACAAAAATGAGCCACGTCCCATACAAAAGTGTTCTAAAACCCGAAAAATGTATTGTACCTATACTTCCAACACAGTTATTACATATAATGTTTTTGAATCAACTTAATCGAGAATCTAGTCAAAATGTATAATTTTCTGAATTTTATTACATACATTTTTGAACATAAAATGCATCACTGCACTTTCCCTGCATTAGCTACAGACTTGTGCCCATACAAACAAGTAGTACACTCATCGAGACCTTTCATTTGATGTATGTCACAATGTGTTACACCGATGGGCCACGTCCCATACAAAAGTGCCCAGTCTCCTTTGTAGAACTGTTATTTTGTTATTTAATAACCATAATGTTAGAGTAAATTATTTTAATATGTGTAACAAAACACTACGCATTTTCTAAAATTATATTCAATGTATGTAAGTTTTGATTTTTGGGTAAAAATTCATATTGATCCAGCTATAGCAAAATTTTTCGACTTTTAAACGCACTAATTTTGGAAAATAAAAATTTTCAAAAGTTATATTCCAATTCCAACGCATAATAATTCTCACAGATTTTTTCAAAACTTTCGCCTATCCAAAGAAACGTTCGTTTTAGTATTAGAAACTATTAATTTAAACAACGGGCGACGTTCATCATACATTCCGCCTATATCTTGTATTAAAAAACGAATAGTTTTTCGATACACATATTAAAATAATTTACTCTAACATTATGGTTATTTGTAGAAATTAATCGTTAAATCGTTTGCTACTTGGAATGCAAACGGTCTTATACAACACTTACCCGAATTAAAAATCTTTTTAGATCAAGAACATATAGGTATTTGCCTGGTGTCCGAAACTCATTTCTCCGATGGGCAAAGTCTAGATAATGTTATAGAAAACTATTCATGTTACCACGCTCCACATCCAGCTGACAAGGCAAGAGGTGGATCGGCGATTCTTATAAAAGAAAGCTTAAAACTTTATGAAGAAACCAAGCTTACTAATGAAAATATGCAAGTAACAACTATTAGTATTGGTATGAAAAAGAAAGAGTTTAAGATAGCAGCTATATAATGCCCACCAAGGCGCTCCCCGACAGAAGATGACTATACAGATCTATTAAATCTTCTTGGGCATAACTTTCTTGTTGGTGGAGACTTCAATGCGAAACACACCCATTGGGGTTCAAGACTTATATCAACAAAAGGCAAAAGACTTTTCCAAGCAGGCCGTAAATACAATTGCGAATTCTATTCCTCCAGGTTGCCAACTTACTGGCCTTCCGATACTAACAAAATACCAGACCTTATTGACTTTTTCGTAGCTTAAGGAATCAAACGAAATCACATTAGTGTCGAAGGTAATTATGACCTGTCATCAGATCATACTCCAGTGATTCTATCACTAAGTGAATCGGAAGTAATAGAAAAAAGTAATCCAAAGCTTGTAAATAAGAAAATAAACTGGAGTGATTTTAGAGAAAGGCTTTTAAGTTTTATAAATTTAAGATCTCCCATGGATATAATCGAGCAAATTGACCATGAAGTGGAACAATTTATTGCTGATGTGCAACAGGCCGCTCAAGAAAGTACTCCAACATTTTCTAATAGAAGACGAAATGAAATAAAATATCCTTTGGAGATAAGAGAGTTGATAATGGAGAAAAGAAGAGCTCGAAGAAAATGGCGAAATACTAGATTTCCAGATGATAAAACAACGTTTAACCGTATAAGCAACAATCTTAAAAAACAAATTTATAAATTCAAAAATGATTCACTCAGTACATTCCTAAAGAATTTAACGACTTATGCTTCAACCGATTTTTCGCTATGGAAAGCAGCCAAGCGCCTGAAAAGACCGCAGTTACAAAACTCGTCCTTGAAATCTCAAGATGGGAAATGGATCGGTAACCCAAAAGAAAAAGCTAACCTTTTCGCGGAGCATCTTGCGAATGTTTTCAAGCCATACCCAACAAACGCGGCTGAAAATATTTGTTGATGAGATAGATGAAAGATAAATACCAATTGTAAGATTAAAAGAAATAAAAAGTATGTGTTTACATCAACTATCAAATAAAAAATCACCAGGTTACGATCTAATTACTGCCCAGGTTATGAAAGAAATGCCATTGAAAGCCTTCACAAATAAATAATAAATGCATGCCTTAAGCAACGGTATGTTCCACTCCATTGGAAAATTGCTGAAGTTATTGTCATACCCAAGCAAGGTAAGCCACCTACAGAAGTGACGTCTTACAGACCAATATCGCTTATACCAGTTATGGCAAAAGTTTTTGAAAAACTGATTCTGAAGAGACTAAGCAAAATCATAGAAGAAAGAAGGTTAATCCCAAATCACCATGTTCATAGAATAACGGATGTAATAGAAAAAGTATTAGAAGAAAAACAAGTATGTTCAGCTATTTTCTTAGATGTTGCTCAAGCCTTTGACAAGGTTTGGCATGAGGGACTTGAGTACAAACTGCAAAGGGATCTTCCCAGACAGTACTATGAAATATTAAAATCGTACATCTCACACCGATTGTTTAGAGTAAGGTACGATCAAGAATATTCGGAATTTAAGAAAATAGAAGCCGGTGTACCACAAGGAAGTGCCCTAGGTCCTAGTCCTACCCTGTATTTACTATACACAAGGGATATCCCATCCCAGTTGGTAATCACACAATAATGTGTCTCTAAGGCAGCAGTAAAACTACAAAATGCCGTCGACACAGTCAGAGATTGGACCGAAAAATGGCGTATCAAACTCAATGAAACAAAATCTTCACATATAAAGTTTACAAATAAAAAGATAATAATCAAGCTGTACCTTAAGCCAATACGGCCAAATACCTTGGAATGACTTTGGATGCAAAGCTAAAGTGGAAAGAGCACATCAAAAAGAAAAGAGAAGAGCTAAACTTGAAATATAGAAAAATGTACTTGTTACTTGGTAACAACTCTGATTTATCAACCCAAAACTAAATAATGCTGTATAATCAAGTACTAAAGCCTGTTTGGATAGATCAGTGCCGATGCCTTCAAAAACATTAAAAAGTACAAAAAAATCATAGTAGGATGAAACCCATTGGAAAAGAAGGGGAATATGATAAGAATGAAAGGAAAAATAAATTACGGGCGAGCCGAGCTCGGGAAGTGGGTGGGTTGAGTTTTTAATGGTAAAAAATGGTATATCTCGATTTCCGGCAAAACTACAAATCCTATAGAAAAAAGTTGTATGGCAAAGTTGTAGGTAATAAAAAGATCTACAACTTTTGTATCAACAATTTTTTCACATAACCTCAAAATTTATGTGAAAAATTCAAAAAACCGAGTTTTTGGTGTTTTATTTTTATCTTTTTCAAAAACAAAAATTTTTCTACGAAATTTGGTGAAAACTTACCTAATTATGTCCCAAATACACTGTAATTTATTTGATTTAAAATATTAATTTGTTTACCTTATTTTGACTTAATACCAAAAAAACACCCTAATTTTCAATCGAAAATTCACGTGTCAAAATATAAGCTTTTTTCAAAAAGTCGGTGGGCGTTTCGTTCGTTAAAATGTCTATTTTCTGATGGTGTAAAAAAACATTTACATTAGTATACTATAGAACATGTTCTCGTAAAATTAAAAAAATGAAAAAAGCTTGAATTCGAAAAAAATTTTTTATCATTGTTTACAATTTTGGCCTATTTATTCAAATTTACACTTTAATTAATCAAAAAACGTAAGATTTCATGTAACATTGATAAATCTTACGTTTGTTGAATAATTAGAGTGTAAATTTGAATAAATAGGCCAAAATTGTAAACAATGATACAAATTTTTTTTCGAATTCAAGCTTTTTTCATTTTTTTAATTTTACGAGAACATGTTCTATAGTATACTAATGTAAATGTTTTTTTACACCATCAAAAAATAGGCATTTTAACGAACGTAACGCCCACGGACTTTTTGAAAAAAGCTGATATTTTGACACGTGAATTTTCGATTGAAAATTAGGGTGTTTTTTTGGTATTAAGTCAAAATAAGGTAAACAAATTAATATTTTAAATCAAATAAATTACAGTGTATTTGGGACATAATTAGGTAAGTTTTCACCAAATTTCGTAGAAAAATTTTTGTTTTTGAAAAAGATAAAAATAAAAACCAAAAACTCGGTTTTTTGAATTTTTCACATAAATTTTGAGGTTATGTGAAAAAATTGTTGACACAAAAGTTGTAGATCTTTTTATTATTTACAACTTTGCCATACAACTTTTTTCTATAGAATTTGTAGTTTTGCCGGAAATCTAGATATACCATTTTTTACCATTAAAAACTCAACCGAACCACTTCCCGAACTCGGCTTGCCCGTAATTTATTTTTCCTTTAATTTTCATCATATTCACCTCCTTTTCCAATGGGTTTCATTCTACTATGATTTTTTTTCAAAAATTATCGACCCTGGGCCCTATTTCATAGATAATACATCACATACATTACATACATCATACATTAAAATTTTTTTAATACATTACATACAATTTTTTGTTTCACAGATTTCATTGGAAGTAATGTATAAAATCCATTCTGTTGTAGTTGATGTATTTATTTTGACATTTCGTTTGAATGAATTGTGAGGTTAGTTTTCGTTGAAGTGTAGGAATTTTTTTTACTGACTAACCAAAACGAAAAGTAGCAGAAACTTGCGTGTCATAATATTTAAAAATAAAACAAGAAAAGACAATGAATTATTGTTTTCTTTGCAAAAACACAATATATAATATGTGGATATTCTTTATGATTAAATTATGAACAAAAAAATAGCATTTCAATACTTTTATTAAGTAAATAAATTTTGTTCACAGCAAAAAGACTTGCTGTATGAAATGTATGAAAAGTTCACACAAAATGTATTAAAATGATGTATGATAAATTTCTATGAAACAGTATCATACAACATTGGAATACTTCCAGTCGATTCTCCGTTCATACACTGATGTATGACAGTTCTTCATACAACATTTATATGAAACAGAAATAATACATCAGAACTGTCAATATCATACAATGTATGTAATGTATTATCTATGAAATAGGCCCCTGGTCTATTATGGGGCTGTACAAAGAAAACGAATACCGAAATCATCCAAAAATTCCAAAACAAAGTCCTTCGTGGAATAGTTAATGCACCTTGGTACATAAGAAATAGCGATCTACATCGTGACTTACAAAAAGAAACGGTTACAGAAGTTGTTAAAAAATACGCTATATCGCATAATCAGAGACTGCAAAGTCATACCAATTCTAAAATGGTGTCCGTCTTGAATACAAGAAACCATGTTCGGAGATTAAGAAGAACCAAGCCTCATGAGCTTATGGTCTAAAAAAAAATGGGAAAGTATTAAAAGTTTAAACTTCCCCCAAAGTGATTTTACAAAGTTAAGAAAGAAAAATCTTATATCGATCTCTCAAGATTGGTCCTGATAAAGAGGTGGTTTTAGTGATTAAGAGTCCCACACTACTTGGTGTCGAATACTGCCAAGTGTCTTTTGAAGATTTCCTCCCGTCAAAAAAAAAAAATTTTATTCAAATAGTCCAGGCATTATATACATTTGGAAATGCTAAATGACCAAAAAAGCTAAATTTTGAATATGTTGTAGGGGATACTTAAAAAAGCTTAACTTGAAGTTTTCGAACAAGATTTCCTATGAGCTTTTTCCGCAACAAGTTTTTTGACAATAACTCGGCTATCCTTCGAGATACGAAAATTTTACAAGGAGCTTTTTTGTAGCTTTTGCCATGCTCTACACATTTTTTGCGTATCATGAACCGTTTTCGAGATATCGATCAAAAAAGTCAAAAATTTACGGTATGCGATTTGTTTTTTGACATTATCTATTTTTTGGTGATGAATATCCAAAAAAATTTTAAAATCAAATTTGTAGACCCTACCCTGTTTAGCTTTTTTAAGCATCCCCTACAACATATCCAAAATTTAGCTTTCTCGGTCATTTTGCATTTCTAAGCCCTTTTTTCCGACATAATGACTGGGCTAAAAGATATGGAACCAAAATTAAATCTTACACATACTTGCGTCATTTCGATTCACGTTGAAAAAGGTAGGTAGAAACCAGAGATCCAAATGAGTATGTTTGAACCTGTTGGAACAATTTCAATTTTTTAACCCTTTCGGACCCAGCGTTACTCTCTTGTAACATATTTTTAAAAATTCGTAAAAAATATTCCATTAAATATTTTTTTATCGAAAAAGGAACTGAATTTCACATTTTTTTCTTTTTTTTTGCAAAAAGGTTTTTTGTTTTTGTTTGTTTGTTTTTTTTGCAATTTAGTTTTGTTTTTGTTTCCTTGGATCACAAATAATTATATACAGATATCTCATCTTCATAGAAAAAAGTGACATATGAAACTGAAAATCACCACTATGAAGAGCTTTTAAAAAAGCTCTTTTCAATGAAAAATATGAGAAATTTTAAAATCTGTATTTAATTATTTGTAATATATACCCATTTGAAATATTTCACAGCAGCTGATTGCTTAGAAAGTCAAAGACGAATTGAAATCACTTCTATCTACCCACATGCACTCCTTTTTTTATTTTCGCGGGAGAGTGAGTGAGTAAGGTCATGGTCGTAAGAGATCCTTTCTTATTGTTGTAAGTTGAAGTCCATTTTTTAGTAAAAAAACTAAAAGATAAAAATGCGCGTACGAACCAATGTGTTTTACCAAAAAGTCTTACTTAACTAATATTTAGATTGGAAAAGTAAATTTTCTGATGAAAAACATGTTAACATATTCCATTGATTGAAGAACCATTATAATCATTCTCTTTCAGTGTTACCGTTATTTAATTTTATAGCTCTAAGCTTAAGGCTACTTGAAAAATTAAGAAAACCCTCACAAATCCTGCATTTTTTAACTAAATATTAACTTTTATACAGATATTAAATTTTTTGTTGGTTGGTCGTACTAATGCAATAGCTCATGCAGTAATTTTCAAATTTTGGTTATTGAAATTAATAATAAAAAATAATTAATAGGTGGTTTCATGGTGAAACCACTATAGGAAGCAAAGGGTTTTAAATATTTCAAAAAATTAAAACACATTTGGGTATTAAACTATTGCTAGCATTTATTTTTATTTTGAATTATTAATTGCTTAGTTTAAATATGCTTATTCAATGCATAAAAATTCCATATCTATACAAAAAATACCGTTTAACACCTAAAAAGTTCTAAATGCAACTTAATTAAGTCTTGTGAGGACTAAATAAGCTCAATTTTTTTACGTTTTGCTTCTGCGATGAAATAAATGGTGCCATTCGATTTATTTCATATAAATCAATTGAAATTGATACCAAACTTTCAATAATTCGTCCGCTAAAACCTTTAAGGTTATTTCCCAAACGGGAATATGGCCTCACTGTGCGGTGTTGGCCCCAGACATAGTAAGAAAAATTCTCAAATAAGTTTTCAGGTGTTATCAAAATATTTAAAAATCCAAATATAAATTTATATTTTAAAAATATGCATTATATGTTGCTAAATTAGTATTTGAACATTATACCTACATATGTTAAAATACTATGTTAGCAACATAAAAATATGATTTAATCGTCGATTTAAATATTGTTATCTGGACTTTTTTGTAACCTTTCCAAATTTTCAATTCCTCTTCGGGGTAGGATGATTTGACATTGGCATAAGGAAGTTTTGACAAGTAGACGAGCATTTGACAAATGATCACGACTTAACAATTATTCATTATTAAATAAACACAAATTTGGTTATTTTTCAGTAAACAATTATTTAATTATTTTTCTAAATTATAAGGAAATCAGTCTTCCTATATTCTTTCAGTCTTTTTCATTTATATAGAATTAGAAAAGCTTAAAAACTAAACAAGAAAAATAGCTTAAAAAAATAAATAAACTTCATAAAAAAAAACTTTTTTAAAGCGATAAACCGTGATAAACTTGTATTTTTTTTGCTTGATTAAGACAAAAAATACAAGCCAAGCTTTTATTTTTTATAGCAAGTTTATTAACATTCGATTATTGGGTATAGGTAAATTTTTTTTAATTTTTACATTTCATAGAACTAATTGTTAAGCCAATCCATATGTCAATTCAAGATGTAAGTTGGAGTATCTTTTAAAATACTCAAAAGCCTGAGACCTGTTGTAGTGATTTGTTTAGGCGAATATTATTATTTTGGTTTGATGACTGATATTGCAGTCTAATAAAAACTTAAATAAAATGCACGACTGGGGTCGCATGTACTTGCTCTTATGCTAAAAGTAACTCTAATAGACCGGGCGGCCACTGCAGAAACGCTTAACTCATCGAGCTAAAGAAAATTTCAAATGGGAAGTGAAAGAGGGGTATTAGTAGTTACGAAAACCACAGGTCTTCCCGTTTGCATCCTGGCACGATTGGCGTGGATAAGTGCATTGTGCATCTCATAGAGTTAAAAGACAATATTGGTGTCAAATTAAAGGTAATATTGTCAGCTATCAAAATTCAGAGGTCTTCCGGGTGAAAGTCTGGCAGTTTTGTCATGCACCCCGTTTTAAGGTTAGAAGCGATGAAAGTGAGTTTTTTCATAAAGTCTTGTTTTTTGGTATTTTGGTCGATGAGTTAAGGAGTTGTTTCACTATAAAATAAAAATAAGAGTTATTAGCATTTAAATATAAAACGATGTTTTGGAAAAAGCTTGATAGGTTATTAACAATGACCCAAAGTATATGCAAAAGTACGAATATTTCACGAAAAAGTCTCAAATAATACGCTGCGCCCCTTGCAACTTACCGAATTAAGAGGCGAATTTAATTCCAAATTAAAGCTAATAATTTCTTTTTTTGAAAACCAGAGGTCTACCAAGCCACATCTTGACATTTCACCCCCCAGCTTGGAGGAACGTTATAAGTGAAAAACGATCCTAACCTTGAAACAAGCTGCGTGACCTAACTTCCAATTTTTGGCTTGGAAGACCTCTGGTTTTCAAAAAAAAAACATTATTAGCTTTAATTTTTTAGCTCAATGAGTTGAGCGTTTCTGCAGTGGCTGCCCGCTCTATAATATTAAAGCTTTTTATTCAAGAAAATTAGGAAAAATTTAAAATTTGATATTTTCAAGAAATTGCATAAATAGTGTACAAAAATAAAATCTGCTTTTATAATTAATGAAACACCGTTTACAATGATGTTTTACAAAAAACCAAGTATGCCATTTTGTTACTTGTATAAAAAGGTATTTTTGGAAAAATTTTTCGAAAATCGTTAGAGCCGTTTTTTTTAAATAATTTTTTATGTATAAAAAATTTCTAACATTTTTCAAAAAAAAGTTTGTTTTCCATTTTAAAGAAATAATTAATTTACACATAAAACCGAAATTTCTAAATTTTTCACCAACCCGTTTTCAAAAAATTGATTTTTCAAAAAAAAAAAAATTGAAATATTTTTAAAAAATCCAAAAATGCGTTTTTTGGAAATTTTATAAAATTTTAGTATTGTCTTTAGCTAAACGCTTTAGCATAAAAATTTTCGTTAAAATCGGGTCAATTTTGTACGAGATATTCAGAAAAAAAAAACCGTTCTATGACAGGGACCGTTAATAACGGTACAAAAAATATAAACAAAGATTTTAATCAAAATCGTTAGAGCCGTTTTTGAAAATAATTAACTTTTCTATTTCCGTTATATGGCAGGTACCGTTAGTTTTGGTCATAAAAAAAAATTTCAATTTCCCCTTAGGGAATCACCAAAAACTGCTAACTACCAAGTTTGAAGAAAATCACTTCACTTGTTTAGGCTGTAGCTCGAGGTATATACAGACAGACAGACAGACAGAATTGCCGGACCCACTTTTTTGGCATTCTCCATTATCGTAATGTCATGTAAAATTGTTATTTCGAGTTCGATTTTTTTTACGAATCCTAAACTTGTTCTATAGTAATTATCGCAAGTAGAAAAATTAAATTTTGGTATATACTTAATGATTGTGAAAATACGCCATTTGAAAAAATAATGTTTATCTTTGATCAAAAATTAATTGATACATTTCTTTTCGTACGAGTGCCTACCTACCTACCTACCTATTAATTTATTAACCACTGCATCAGCGAAGTACAAATTAATGTTTTACAAAAGTTTTCTAAACTGGCTTACCCGGTTTTAATTTGAATTTTTCAAATGGGAATTCTTTACAGACTTATAACCTCATGGTGATTCATCCATGGGGGCTAATGGCTACATTACTTTTACTTACGTGCAACCACCTTGACATAGAAGTACACTCCCCTTCAACTGAATAAGCACACAAATTTTTAAAGGTATTTTGTCCATTTTTTCCTAAGATTGATCTTTCATGTAACATTTGATGATGTTTACAGTTAGCTTACGATGTTGAGAAACCAAATCAGAAAGAATAATTCTCAAAGTACCGCTATTTTTTTTCGTGTTCTCTTACAAAGCGTCCCATATGGAAAAATGCAGTTTTTTTTTGCGTCAACTGAATAGACACACGGTCTTTCAAGGTCAATATCTTCGTTGTTTATCAGAGTTTTGAGGTGTTTGGCATACTAAATCAAAGGTTGAAATGTTCTCAGTGAGATTTTGTCATTTAATTAAAATTTAAAAAAAAGTAGTAGATTAAAAGCTTTGAATACTGTCGACAGAGCTTAAATTAATTTGTTAACGGAACAAGTACTGACCGGGTCTGCTATAGCTACCAAAATTGATCGGAGTTTTAGTGTGTTGCCTATTCGTACCTCAAAAATAAAAGTTCGTACAGGAAAAATATGAATTAAGGTAAAAAACGGCAAAAATAGCAGTTAATCGACGAGAAATTTTGAGATCTGCCTCCAATTCATTTGACTCTGGGGCAAAAATCAAACAAAAAGCTGGTGTTTCTGCAAGTGTTTCAACACTCCGCAGAGTAATTAACAGCACGGATCATTTTAACCCATTAAAAGTCCAAAAGAAACCAACTTTAAACAAGCAACAAAAAGGTATTCGTTTAGAATTTTCTAGACTCCATATGAGCTGGAAAAATGAGTGACGCAAAGTGGTTTTTCTCATTTGAAAAAGTTCAATTTTGATGGATTCATAATTGAAGTCATCGGGGCCATCAAAATTGACCTTTTTCAAATGAAAAAAACCACTTTGCGTCACTCATTTTTCCAGCTCATATGGAGTCTAGAAAATTCTAAACGAATACCTTTTTGTTGCTTGTTTAAAGTTGGTTTCTTTTGGACTTTTAATGGGTTAAAATGATCCGTGCTGTTAATTACTCTGCGGAGTGTTGAAACACTTGCAGAAACACCAGCTTTTTGTTTGATTTTTGCCCCAGAGTCAAATGAATTGGAGGCAGATCTCAAAATTTCTCGTCGATTAACTGCTATTTTTGCCGTTTTTTACCTTAATTCATATTTTTCCTGTACGAACTTTTATTTTTGAGGTACGAATAGGCAACACACTAAAACTCCGATCAATTTTGGTAGCTATAGCAGACCCGGTCAGTACTTGTTCCGTTAACAAATTAATTTAAGCTCTGTCGACAGTATTCAAAGCTTTTAATCTACTACTTTTTTTTAAATTTTAATTAAATGACAAAATCTCACTGAGAACATTTCAACCTTTGATTTAGTATGCCAAACACCTCAAAACTCTGATAAACAACGAAGATATTGACCTTGAAAGACCGTGTGTCTATTCAGTTGACGCAAAAAAAAACTGCATTTTTCCATATGGGACGCTTTGTAAGAGAACACGAAAAAAAATAGCGGTACTTTGAGAATTATTCTTTCTGATTTGGTTTCTCAACATCGTAAGCTAACTGTAAACATCATCAAATGTTACATGAAAGATCAATCTTAGGAAAAAATGGACAAAATACCTTTAAAAATTTGTGTGCTTATTCAGTTGAAGGGGAGTGTATATTAATAATATAAAACAACATTGGGGGTTTTTGTTGCGAGAGCACATAAATTTAAAAGCTTTTTTTTTTTTAGTTCAAGGTGATATTTTTCAGTTGTTAGGTATTTATGTAAATATTTTTTAGCTTTAATGCTGACCTAAAGATTGATTTAGATAAATCAACTGTGGTTGATGCTGATATCCATAAAAATGAGAGCGAAAGGTTATTTGGCTTGGAAAAAGAAGTTCGGTTTGATTGATCTTGAGGTATTGATAGTTAAAGTCAAAAGTTAGATTTTCTTTTAATGACTAATATTGCAGTCTAAAAAAATCTTGAAAGCGTCAAACAAAAAGAAATTTGAAGCTTTTTCTAAAAATAACCTATAATTATTTTATCAGAAATAAGTTTCCCACTTTCCTATATAAAAAAAAATAAAAAAATTGATTTCGGGATATTTCTAATCACTATTAAAAAAAAATGCTAATAAGATCTATTCAGATCGAACTAGAAGAATTTAGCTTTTTATCGTTTTAGTTTTATCATTATATGATCATTTTTCAATGGTTGATTCATTTTGATTGTTCTTTTAACTTTATGGGCTAGTGTAGAAATTTATTTATTAGAGGTATTGCCTGCTTGAAGGCCAAAGCCAAAAAGCAAATGAGAGTGAATCGCCGGGTTTTCAAGTTTCAAGCTTAACCTACAGTAAAGTAATAATAAATTTTGGAAAATGAAATACGATACCAAATGAAAAACTGCGGCTAACAAGAGCATTTTTGGTAAATATTGCATGTTATTTTGCATAAATAATTTATTTATGAAATAGAAATATTACAAATGGGGAAGTTACAAATAATGAAGTTAACAATTAAATTAATTAAAACGCATTTTATAATCTTTGAATTTAAACAAATAAACAAATAACGTCGAGTATTAAAAAAAGTTAAGAAAACAGACTTTTATAGTCTATATATAACATGATTTAAAATAAAAACAAATAAAAAACAACATGAACACCTGAAACCTTCAGTTATTTACTTGAAGGCAAAGGAACATATGATTTTCAGTGTTTGATAAGTCAGCTATTACATGAAGCCTCAAGAGGCTTGACTCTTTTTTCGAATTTTCTTTTGATAACACTGTGATAGTTCGATTTTGCAACAGAAGCGAGACACATCGATTCTAGTTAATTCGAGTATGCTGAATTCAGTGGTGGCAACCGTTTTGAAAGTTTGGCTCAAGTTTTAGAGATATTTCGAAAATAAAATCTTAGGTCGGGGATATTAAAATACTGATAATTTCGAATAATTAAGTTTTTTAAGCAGTTTTTAGTTTAGAGAAAAGCTATTCCTGTATATAGCTTTATGTTTAACACTATTCCAACCTAGATTGTTATGTTTCGGTCGCTTACAAACATTTTATAAACAAAAACTTCAATTTTTCATGTTTTTTTTTATTTTGTTGACTTTCAAAGCCTTTAATATGAAGGCAATTTGAGTTTAACATTGATTCGGGATATTTTATATTATTTAAATAGCATATCATTCCAAAAATGAATAAAATACTGCAAACCTGAAAAAGTTCACTAGTGAAAATCAGCCTACTAAGCTACGGAAATGTATCAAAACCTGAACTTAAGATTAAATTAAGATAGTTTTTGGATTTTCAACTTAAGCTTAAGATATATCAGAAAATAAATTAATGAATTAAACAGTTTTTGGAAAAACTTTTATAACTGTAATATTTAAAAAAAAAAAGGAAGCCAAATATATATGTATGGCTTCGGATTCGAGTTCAGCACCCCTTTCACCTTCAGAAAAGTATATTTTGGTTCTTGTGGCAAAAAAAAAGTTTAATTTTGCTTACCAGTGTTATTTAATACATTTTCGTAGCTTAATAGACTAATTTTCACTAGTGAACTTTTTCAGGTTTGCAGTATTTTATTCATTTTTGGAATGATATGCTATTTAAATAATATAATATATCCCGAATCAATGTTAAACTCAAATTGCCTCCATATTAAAGGCTTTGAAAGTCAACAAAATAAAAAAAAACATGAAAAAGTGAAGTTTTTGTTTATAAAATGTTTGTAAGCGACCGAAACATAACAATCTAGGTTGGAATAGTGTTAAACATATAGCTATATACAGGAATAGCTTTTCTCTAAACTAAAAACTGTTTAAAAAAACTTAATTATTCGAAATTATCAGTATTTTAATAGTCCCGACCTAAGATTTTATTTTCGAAATTTCTCGAAAACTTGAGCCAAACTTTCAAAACGGTTGCCACTACTGAATTCAGCATACTCGAATTAACTAGAATCGATGTGTCTCCGCTCTGTTGCGAAAAAAAGTTCTAAAAACTATCACAGTGATAATCATTCTGTGAGGCGCGTACTATTACATGATGCCTCTTGAGTCAAAGACTCAAATTTGACATTTCTCTTTTGATTTAAGTATTGTTGTTGTTGTATTCCACCAAGAAGCAAAAAGAAAAGAAAGGGAATGTTGAAAAAAGAAAGAGTGGAAAAAGAAACGTCAAAAAAGAGGCTCAGAATTTTGGCCCACGACTCTCCGGTCGGATAATTTTTTTGTTTTATCTTCTTTCTCTTTTGCACTCATTAGTTTTGAAAAGAGGCGCGCCTCTTGAGGCTTCATGTAATAGCTGACTAAGGAATCAATTATTATCAGTCTATTTTGAAACCCACAGGCTGTTCAAATAATATCCCATGTGTTTTTTTAGTAGGTATTAAGTGGATCTTACACAACTAGATTTGTGAAAAAAAAATGCTTCTACCGCTTAAAAATTGGAAAATTGTCTAGACAATTTTTTGACATCATTTAATTAATTTTTAAAATTTAAAATTTAGATTTTCTTTAATTAAAAAAAAATTTTAATAAAAAAAAAATTTGGCAGCCATAAAAGTTTAAATATTTTATTGTTGCCGACGACGTCACTATGTTGGCTTGGTATTAATAACTAAAAATTGTTTACCTGTCTCTGATGTTTTCCAGATATTCCGCAATGTAATCAATCATAGACTTCGCAAAATCTTTGAACTCAGCAGCTTCCATGTCGATCTGTAAAAAAAAATAATCCGGCATAAAGAAAATAGTTTGATATGAAACAAATGTTATTATTATTATTAGTCTAAGAGCTGACAGCTGCATGAAAAGTATCCAATTTGTACCTGGCCGTAGCAAAATCGGTAGTCTTTGTTGACTTTTCTGAGAAAAAGTGCAAAAACAAAACAGTTTTTTACATGATTATGAAATCAAACAAAATATTAGCACAACAATAGATCTTCTATACATGGCGGCAGACTAACGTTCTTGCAATCGCTATCACAATAAGCCGACCTATGGAAAGCCAACGGAGAGCTTTCCGTACTCCGTGGACGGCATGTACTTACTTGCAATAACATTTCATGCGAAAAATTTTCTGTCAGCTCTCGGCCTTAATAAAGAAGTATTAGTTCTGTAAATGGGGACGGGGAGTCGTTGTTACGTCAGCAAAATTGGGGTGAAATATTGAAGAGGGGTTGATTTTGCGTACAAATCTCAGTTAGTGTCGTGTTGGTTTTTCTATGGTTGTACCATTTTGAAAATAATATTTAACTTTATCTCTAGTCTCTAGTGTATTCAACTTTATTATGATTAAATATACTAGAATTAAAGTTATCCCTGGCGTTATTTTTTCTCCCTATAACTCTCAATAGCTAGGATACGACTCTTCCCTAAGAAAATTTCAAAGGACCTTTCTGATTGAAAATACAGGATGATTCAGGAGAAAAGAAAAAAATCGTATAGGAAGGGGCTCTTAATTTTATTACAAAACTTGACACAAGCTTCTTTAATCTATAAAAAAACATCTAGGTTAGGTATATACAAAATTTCTTAAATACTTAAGCATATATACATACATATACATACTTCTGTTGAAGTCTACATAAACAAATCTCTGTGCTAGTGAACATTTGACATCAATCGCTGGTACTTTCTTTAAGCTTGTTAATCTCATGAATACGTACCTACATAAGCAACAAAATACACACATTCCTTTTTTCTTCAATTTTCAAATTTATTTGTTTGAAAAAATATGAATGAGGCATAGAAACTCATGCTAAAATTTAAAATTTTAATTAATTCTTATGTGTGAAAGAGATTCCCGTACATTTTGCACGTGAACTACTTTATCGCTCGTGAAGTAAAACTCTCCATTTTTTTCTCCACCAAGGTTCACACGAACATTCAGGGGTGCATACAAAATACAAATTTATATGGATTCACGACTTTCTTCACAAGTATGTACTAGTTAACATAAGGAAATAATGTAAATAAATTATGAATAATGAAATTATGACTAATATTCAAATTACTTAAGAATAAATTAAAATTAAATGGGAGTTAGGACGGTAAATTCAAGAAGGCATTTTTTAAGGAAGATTTAGAAAGGTGTAGATCGAAAATATTGGAATTTTTGCAGTTGTTCAACATTCAAGTGAGGAAGTCGAAAAAGGATACATTTCTTAAGCGACGAGGTTTTCTATTAAATGAAATCTTTTCGAGCAAATACGGGCAGTCAATGTTAACTGTAAGTAACAGATGAACAAAGAGAATATCAGCATTATTACGACGAGTGTACAAGCACAAGGTTTGTATGTTTAGGAGTTTAAGGCAATTTTCGTAAGGAGGAAGATTGAAGGAATCATCCCTCCTTAAACAACGCAAGCCGAAACGTAGACATCTTCGTTGCACAGATTCGATACGTTTAATATGGGCCTGCTGATACGGATCAGAGAATTCTTTTAACCATCTCTTTATAAAGGCAAGGGTCGAGTTAGCTTTATGTATTATGTTGTCAATGTGTGAACGAAAGTTGAGCTCTTTGTCACAAATGACACCCAAATCACGTATGGAATCGACTTATGGCACAGTTTCGCCATTAATATAATATGGTCGGGGTGAGGAACTATGCGCTTACGTGAGAAAGTGATGGTGTGACATCTACTGACGTTAAGCTCAAGTTTGGTTTTTTTGGCACCAGAAGGAAAAAATATTCAAATTACGTTGCAAATCATACAAATCTTCAATTGAGGAGAAACTTTTAAATATTTTCTTATCATATATGGAAAGTCCACAGTTAAGAACCTGGGTTACATCACTTATTGCTAGAATTAATGACAATGGGCCTAGATGGCTGCCTTGTGGTACACCCGAAGCAGAGATACCTAGAAGGGGATTGGAAACTTTCGTTTCGTTTGTTTATTTCGTGTTGTTGTAATTTCTTTTGTATAGGTGAATAAATAAGAAATACACACACAGTGTAGTGCTCCGTGGCGCGATGGTAATTGCGATGGACTACAGCGCCAGATATCGTGAATTCGATTCTCAGCCTCCACCAACAAAAACTAAAAAGTTTTTTTTCAGGGGTACTACCTCTTGCGAAGAATTTACAAATCTTCCAAGAGTATCATTTTCTTGAAAAAGTGCATCTCTGCTTAGCCGTATAGCCGTTCGGATTCTGCGGTAAACTGTAGGTCTCTTCTATTCTTGAGAGTTAATTACACGCACGTAAGAAGGGTTGAGAGATGCTATTCTTTCTACCTGCACTTTAAAAATGTTATGATCTTTTTTTATTGCTCAGATATTAATTTTTGAATGGAATTATTTTTTTCTTACCCATGATAATTTTTGACTTTGGGGCCGATTTTCTTCGAAAAATGTGTTATAAATATAGTGTTTTATAAATTTATTCTTATGAAGAAAACAATAATAAACAAAAATGTTGTTCACAAGTTTGCCAGAAAACTTATAGATTTTATGATATTTGGGAAAACCTGCATCAGGTAAAATCTCTAAAAAATGTGTTTTTTTGCTTTAGTCAAAATTAGGTACGAATTAAAAATTTATTTTTGTAGTTAAGATTAATGAAGTTTTTATCATAAGTATTAACGGAGTTATTAACATTAACATGAGTAAGGCATTCCAAAGTAAGCGTTTTCTTAAATCATCGCTAAAGGGTATCAACTTTGCAGATAGAGAGTTACTGTAGAACAATTTTTTTCTTAGAATATACCCAAGAATCATCCCTCTTCTGATATCATCCCGGGACACCCTGTATATATATTAGGGTGGGTCAAAAAAATCGAAAATTTTTTTTTTGATTTGGTACTCCGAAAAATCGATTGCTAGACCCCTCTAGAATATACACACCAAATATGAGCTCTTTATATTAATGGGAAGGTCCTCCGCTTTGCAATTTTCCATTTTTACATCAAGCTTCTACTAAAAAAAAATATTTTTTTTATTAATTGACTTTTTAGCAAATTTCTTTTCAGATTCTTGTAGGAAATTGAACGCTCTACAAAACAGGCCTTATACACTTTTTTCGTTTATCTAACCGTTGAATAGATATTTGAGGTAAAAAAATCGAGAAAATCTTTAAAAATTCGTTTTTTGGTCTTAATTTTGTAACAAACTGAAAAATTATAATCATCAAACGAGCAAGACATATTCTTGTTGGAAATTGATTGCTCCACAAAAAAGGTCTTGTTAACTTTTTTCATTAATCTAACCATTCTAAAGATATTCGAGGTCAAAGTTAAAAAAAATATAAAAACTTTTTATATTTAAAAAAAAATTCCAATTCACTGAAACTTCATAATTTTCAAATTAGCAAGATATATTCTTGTAGGGGCTTAAAAGTTCTACAAAAAATTTCTTGGAATGAAATTGATTGCTTTAACCGTTTAGAAGATATTCGTATCCAAACCAATGCTCACTGATTTCAATAGTTTTCTTATGACCCGTATGCATTGCGATTTGGATACGAATATCTTCTAAACGGTTAAAGCAATCAATTTGATGCCAAGGAATTTTTTGTAGAACGTTTAAGCTCCTACAAGATTACGTCTTGTTAAATTGAAAATATTAAATTTTCAGTGAACTGGAAAATTTTTTAAAATATAAAATGTTTTCATAATTTTTTTTAACTTTGACCTCGAATACCTTTAGAATGGTTAGATTAATGAAAAAAGTTAACAAGACCTTTTTTGTGGAGCAATCAATTTCCAACAAGAATATGTCTTGCGCGTTTGATGATTATAATTTTTCAATTGTTACAAAATTAAGACCAAAAAACGAATTTTTAAAGATTTTCTCGATTTTTTTACCTCAAATATCTATTCAACGGTTAGATAAACGAAAAAAGTGTATAAGGCCTGTTTTGTAGAGCGTTCAATTTCCTACAAGAATCTGAAAAGAAATTTGCTAAAAAGTCAATTAATAAAAAAAATATTTTTTTTTAGTAGAAGCTTGATGTAAAAATGGAAAATTGCAAAGGACCTTCCCATTAATATAAAGAGCTCATATTTGGTGTGTATATTCTAGAGGGGTCTAGCAATCGATTTTTCGGAGTACCAATTCAAAAAAAAGAATTTCGATTTTTTTGACCCACCCTAATATATATATATATATATATATATATATATATATTTATATACATATGTATATACACACACACAGTGTAACCACAGTGTTTTCACGCCAAAAGTGTAAGACTTTTCACGCATACTTAGCCAAAAGTGTCGACTTTTCACGGATACTTAGTCAAAAGCGTACGACACGCAGCTTGAAGGCAAACCTGTATAAGAGTTTCCCAACTCTTTCTGTGTAACTCTGACCCAAAGGTACGTTGAAAAGGAGGGAAAATGAAGATCTAAAATCGACTATAAAGATGAATTCAGCCAAAGGATGAAGACTGTAGGAAATCTCATAGCTTCTAACTTGAAAATAATTATTTTGTGAGACATTTTGTCGAAAGCCTTACTAAAATCAGTTGCTCTTACATCGACTTCATCACCTTGATCCATTGTGGAAATTATATGAGAAGCGAAATCTACTAAATTGGTAATAGTTGATCTGACTGTGACAAAACCGTGTTAAAGTGGGGATATTATAGGTTTGCAATGAAAAGATATTGCATCATATATAATGGTTTCAAACAATTTAGGTATGCATAACAGTTTTGCTATGGGACGATAGTTGGAGACATCATTTGTACGTTCTTTCTTGAGAAAGGGAATTATAAATTATACTTCTCATGACTCAGGCAAAATGCCGGGTGGTAAGCGCATGAACCAAGTGAATTAAACAGTTTTTTAAGACGATGGCTGATATACCATATGTCCAGCAGAATAATCCTCTTTCAGTTTGCATATTTTTTCGATGCAGTGCAATAACACTCGCGCCAATAACCCCTGCAGGTGTTATTACCCAAATGAAAAGGAAATTTCCCTGCATGGTTTATTTCCTTTTTAATACGGCAATTACACCCGTGGGTGTTTTAGCTTTTTCTTATTATTTTTTTCCAGTTTTAACTGATCCACTTTAAAAGATCGAAAACCAAAAAATTGTACACGCCATACACTTTTAAATGCCTATTACAACTGAAAGTGCTTATTATTCACATTCAGAATGAAAAAAACAACTGTGGGGTTTAATACCTTTTCAAAGTGAGTGTTATTGCCACTTTTAAAAGGAAATAAAGCCTGCAGGGGATATTACCTTTTCGTTTGGGTAATAACACCTGCAGGGGTATTTGCCGCGGGTGTTATTGCACTGCACCACTGAAGAAGTTACTAATAACATCAGGATCTGAAGAAGAGGTGTCATTAAACGTCAGAGAGGAAGGGTAGCCATCAAAAATAACCTAGCGGTTGGGAGGCCGACGCGACGCACAGTGGGGAAAAGGCGGAAAAAACCCAACTTTCAGAAGTTCGATTTATTTTGATACTGCACGTGTTTCTAACAATAAATTAGTTGAAGAATCAGAAAATGGAAACTGTTTTTCAAAAAAAAAAAATTGTGGGCCTGGAGATTATCGCTCAAAATTGAAAAATAGTGAAAACTGATAAAAATACAAGTAGTTTCAAAATGATCTATTTACCGTATAATTTCAAGGTTTGAACCAACTTTTTTCGTAAATAGGCTTAAAAGAAATTGACAAACAATATGGTACATTAGTTTAGCGAAAAAGAATTGAATACGATTTTTTTGACAAAAAACATTCCATTTTAGTGACTTTTTATGTTCACATAAGGGTTTAACTACTTCCTCTGTTTGCCTCTGTTGGCGGATAGGTTTCGTTAGATAGTGTTAAATCTCAGCAATAGTTTTCAAAAAAAATCTCACCCGAAGACGTCCGTATTCGGTTTTTATAGCAATTTCAATCTGAAAAAATCATTCCAAAAAAGCAAAAAAAAAAAAATAAGGAAAAATAAATAAGCAGCTATTTTCGCCAGACAAATCTTTCTAAATGTATTTTGGTATGCTAAATCTGAATGTGAAGTCCGTTTTGCGAAAAAACGCAAAGTTTTTGATAAGATTGCAAAAAAAAATTTTAAACCCACAATTTTAAAGTTTTTCCCAATGTAGTGGCTGTTGGGATCAGGAGTTTGTATTAATGAAACCTGCATTGCACATTTACCTATTAAAACAAATGTTTTTTTTCACTAAGCCACTTTTTTGACTTTATTTATAACTATCGGAATCGGAATACAGTAAAACTGGTTATTTGAAGCCTCTCTTATCTTAAGTTCCACTTGTCTCCAAAAAAAGATAGAATGATTTGATGGAATGTTCCGCTAATTGAAGGAAAAGTTTAGGCTTGGTAGCCGTTTAAATTTTAGAACTAACCAAAGAAAAAAAAAGTTTCCAAAAAAGTTAAATTTTGAAAAAAATGTCATACCTACCTACCGTTTTTGGATATTTTTCCTTTTTTGAAAAATTTTTGATTTTTTTTTTGATTTATGTAAAATTTAAACGGTATTTATTAATAAAATGTTCAAATAAACTCAAAAGAATTTGATTTTTCTAGTAAAAAAGTGATTGGAAGTAAGTCATTTACAACAGCAAAAACTTGATTTCAGATTTTTTAATATAATTTTTTTCTGAGTGGTCGTGGCAATGGTTGGTCATTGATGCAGGTTTTTCTTGCTATTAGCTACCTTTCCTGTAAATTTCATGAAAATTGGTTCATTAGTTTAGTCTTAATTGAGTTTTTTTCCGGTCTCCCATACAAGGTGCCCCACTGTGCGACGCACTACGCATCGCACCACCGCTGAAACTTGTGAATTAATAACCCCGAACAGGGGTTAAACTTGATAATTGGAAAACCTGTTCGGGGTTATGAATTCACAATTGGCAGCGGTGTTGCGAAGTGCGATGCGTAGTGCGTCGGCCTCCCAACCGCTAGGTCGTGAGTTCAAGCCTCGAACATAAGCGACTTAGCACCACTGAAAGGAGTCTGATGATCGGGTTGGTCTCTGTGAAATAGCTATAACTCCTATGAACTTGGTGGTAACACACACAAGTTGTTGTTGTTCATTCAAAACCTTCAATATAAATTGATTACACAAGCAGCTGCCCTGCAAGTATGAAAGCTATACACAAACCTCTTCTAATAAAAAAAAAATCCAAAAACCCCTCTGGAGAGTCGCCAAAAAACGCTAAATACCAAGTTTGATGATAATCGGTCCATCCGTTTAGGCTTAAGCTTCGTATAAAGACAGGCAGACATACTGACAGATTGACGGACTGACAGAGTGACAGACAGACAGACGGACTTCCGGGACCCTCTTTTGGGCATTCTCTATGTATCATCGCAATATCATGGGAAAATATTATCTCAACTTTTTTTGTTTGTACGAATGCATAACTTGATATATAGTACCTATATCGCAAGTAAAAATACAAAATAATTGTTATTTGGCATTACTGACACAATCTTTAATTCAAAAATTTAAATAACGTTTGTTTTGATTTTGTTAAAATTAAAGAACTATGTAATTGAATTTATAAAACAAAACATAACCGTCTTGTTTTGTTTTATAAATTCAATTATTTCTTCCATTTTAACCGTATATAATCCATTTTTACCGCATATAATCGTTTCCTTAAATATCAAGGTTGTCATTTTTACTTGCGATATAGGTACTATATATCAAGTCATGCATTCGTACAAAAAAAAAGTTGAGATAGCATTTTTCCATGACATTACGATGGTAGAGAATGCCAAAAAAGTGGGTCCCGGAAGTCCGTCTGTCTGTCTGTAAACGATGCTACAGCCTAAACGGATGGACCGATTGATGTCAAACTTGGTATGTAGCATTATTTGGCGACTCTCCAGAGGGGTTTTTGGAATTAATTTTTTTGGACCAAAAATAACGGTATACCTACTTGTCATATACCGATTTTAGTAATATTGAAATTGCTCAAAAACCGCTCCACCGATTTTGTTTAAAAAATTCAAATGTAAGTTTTAAGACAATGTCTATCATCTTATAAAAATTTTTTTTTTGAAAATCATTAACTGTACCTGCCATAGTACCGTTTTTTTCAAATCCGATTATCTCCGAAACTGCTTATTCGATTTCAATGAAACTTTTTGTGAAGAAGCATTTATATAATTTTAATATAAGCCAAAAACAAAACTTAAAAAAAAATAATTTTTGGATTTTAAAAAAAAATTTGAAATTTTTTTTTGAAAAACCAAATTTTCGAAAACGGGACATTGAATTTTTTTGAAATTTTGTTTTTAGATGTTGATTAGTGATTTCTACAAAATGGCATACCAATTTTGTTCTAAAACTTTTTTTCCAAAAAATTATTTATAAAAAATTAGTTTTTTAAGAAACGGCTCAAACGATTTCGAAAATTTTTTTTCTAATAATGCATATTAATATATCAATCAAAACTGCATACTTGTTTTGGAGGGCAATTTGATTTCAGGCTTTATTTTATTTTTTTAAAAAACGAATTTTATTTGTTTTTAATTTTTTTTTTGACCTATATACCTACATTTTCCAAATTTCTATATAACAAGTCTTAAAAATTTAAGCAACTTTAACTCTAAGAGCAAGTTCGTGCGACCCAGTCGTGCATTTTATTTTTTTTTTACAGAGAGCGACATCAATAATTTACCAAAAATAACGGTACTTGTCATATACCGATTTTAGTAAAATTGAAATTACTCAAAAACGGCTCCAACGATTTTGCTTAAAAAATTCAAATGTAACTTTTAAGGCAATGTCTATCATCTTATAAAATTTTTTTTTTTGAAAATCATTATTAACGGTACCTGCCATAGTGCCGTTTTTTTCAAATCCGATTATCTCCGAAACTGCTTATTCGATTTCAACGAAACTTTTTGTGAAGAAGCATTTATATAATTTTAATATAAGCCAAAAACAAAATTAAAAAAAAAATTATTTTTGGATTTTTAAAAAAAATTTGAAAACTTTTTTTTGAAAAACCAAATTTTCGAAAACGGGACATTGAATTTTTTTGAAATTTTGTTTTTAGATGTTGATTAGTGATTTCTACAAAATGGCATACCAATTTTGTTTTAAAACTCTTTTCCAAAAAATTATTTATAAAAAATTAGTTTTTTCAAAAACGGCTCTAACGATTTTGAAATTTTTTTTTTCTAAAAATGAATATTAATATATCAATCAAAACTGCATACTTGTTTTGGAGGGCAATTTGATTTCAGGATTTATTTTATTTAAAAAAAAACGAATTTTATTGGACCTATATATTACATTTAACCAATTTCTATGTAACAAGTCTTTAAAATTTGAGCAACTTTAACTCTAAGAGCAAGGTCGTGCGACCCAGTCGTGCATTTTATTTTTTTATTTTACAGAGAGTGACATCAATAATTTAAAAAGTAATGTACATGTATTTTGGGTGCAGCGATGCGTGCAGGTGTGCCGCACATCTGTTTAAGCCATTATACTTTTACGGCCATATTATTTTAGTTTAAAAATACATCTAGATGTAAGGAAATGTCAAAAATAAATCCAAATCATTGATATTCACAACCTAAAAATAAAAAAATAAAGATAAATGCAAATTATACAAAATTTATTGAATAATCACATAATTTTTTTTGAGTGAATAATATGAAAAAAAAAAATCAAATCCTTGGATTTGTGAAACTCAGATTTATTTAAAATTAATTGGATTTAAAATTAATTTAAATCCAAAGTAAATCCAGAGTGAATAATATTGCCAATAGTTTCAGAGACCAATATTACCTTTACTGTAGTTTAATCATTAAAAACACACGTTTCGGTGCTCGGAAACTGGAGCCCAAATTATTAACAAATTATGTGTGGCAGAAGGAAAGAAACAAATTGTTTTCGTTATAGTGAAAGTTTCGTGTTTTTCAAAAGTGTGGAAGCCTCAAAAATCTCATAATCAACCCATCTTAAAAGCTGCAACAAAATCTTTCCGACGGTTGATTTTTCCTATTTAGTTACTTAATAAAGTTTTAGCCCTCTTAAGTAATTTTCAATTTTGCATGGGAAACAACAACAAATGATTGCTAAGGATAAACAAAAGTTTTGTATTTGTTGGTTTACAGAGAAAATTTGTTTCTAAACTTATACATTTTTGACGCTTCAACATTAAAGGATTATTAATAAAAAATAAAAGTAATCGTTTCTTGTTTACAGAATAAATTATTTACTCAGAAAATACTGAATAGGTACCAATAAAACACGGCTATTGCTTGTCTTGGAGTTGTAATTTGGTTCAAAAATGACAAGTTCCTGACAATCCTGTAAACAAATTAAATCTTTTTTTCGCGTCGAATAACTCATTTTTCATTTCCTATTGTATATAATATATTAGATCAATATCTTATTAATATTGGTTCTTAAATGCTAGATATGAACGTTCTTAGTTGCACTTACACTTTCAGGGCTTTTTTTGGGTTCACAATTTCTCTCGCTGCTATTGCCAGTCTTATCAGTTAATAAGCTTTCACTCATGATAAAAATGTTGTTAGTAAGATTCGAACGAAATGAATTAATAGCTTGGAAATATAAAAAAGTAAATCTCTGTTGTTTTAGATTTAATTTAATACCCATACATACGTATTCAATCAATATTCAAACTATAAATACATACAAAATTAAAGTTCAATTCTACATGTAAAGCAGTCAACGTTTAAAAAATATACATTCTATTTAAGTTAATGAACAAAAAATAAAAGTAAAGTAAAATAAAAATTATGAAACGAAACATTCTCACCTGAAATTGTAAAGTGATGTCACTTATTGCTACCGTATCAAAATTTTCGTTTTCCAAGGGAAGGAATCGAACAATCATCACATAACAATTTCAGATAAGAATATTTTCTTATTTCATACTTTTTAGAGCATGATTTAAAGAGTAGTCGGGTTTTGTATTTTTTTAATTAGCTATTTGTTTTTCTATTTGAAGTTGTCATTTTAGAAAAAAAAATTGTTTGGTGTGTGAAATTTGAGTTATACGGTAAATATGAGAAATTTACGAAATAAGAAACTAAATAGGTAGGTAGGAATCAGCTGATGAAACTTAAGTTTTTCTTAAACGGTTGTATGGTAAATAAGAATTGCGTATATGGACATTTTCGAGTCCAAAAATCTTGCACGTATGAAGGTACCTACATAGCTTGTTGTTTTTTTTTTTTTTTGAAATAAAACTAGGCATTATCACATTAAATTTTTAAATCAACAAAAATTAAAACTCGGACGATGAAAGATTTTTCTTGATTTCTGACTTTCACGTAAACGTCTGCACAGATTTCAACCAAAATTAAAAATAAAAACGTTTTGCCGACGTTAAACCTTAAAAATATAAAAGCATAATATTTTATTATTTTCGGTTTTTTTTTTAATATTCAATTATTTTTTGAAAATCGACCAAAATACAATGATTGTTTTTAAATTTGATTTATTGGTAATATTTTCTTTTTAATTGCGTTCCAATTTTTTTTTTTTTTTTCAAATATGATTGAAAATTTTTATTTAGGTATAAGGTACATTTTTTAAAACGACTTTCATGATTTTTAATTTTGTTTCATTGCATAGTAGGGGTAGGGGTCAAAGCCATTTAAAAAGATGTTTTTTTGTTATAAACATTAAATTTTACATTAATTTTGAGTTTTATTAAAGTTCTTATAAAATTTGATTAATAAATAATGTTATTTCACGAATTTAGCATACAAAGCAACTTTGGGTTAAGGCGAAGAAAGTTACATGCAAAAGTAGAAGATTAGAATGCATTCAACATAAGAAATATTTGTTATTCATTTCTTTCGCCTTATTAAGCAGTAGGTATAGAATTCCTTGATAAAGTAAAACTCAATAGATACTTCTTTTCAATTTTCGTTCATAAAATACAAATAATCCTATACCTAAAACTACTCTACTTAGCAATATTTAGCGAACTAACTGGAGCCGAAATCATTATGGTTATAGAAGTACCTACCTAACTTCATCTAACTGATTAAGTAAGACTCACACAAATATAAAGTAAATAATCAAGTTGCATTTGATTTGTTTCAACATTCGAAATACCCCTCTAATTGATTTCGTAACTGTTTTGATTTGCCGATTAATATCCAATCCAAAAAAAAACCATTACTATTTGACACATTTCAACTACATACTTCTTAAAAACATAAATTAAATAGGTAATATAGAAACAATTAAATTACAATTTCGATAATGACATTGAAGAATGATTCGTTTTGTGGAAATTATACCTTTCTATTTTAGTGGCAAAAGGTAAGCACTATAAAATAGAAAGGAATATTACACACTGCATGTAAAACCAAGTTTTTAAAACATTAACAAAAGTACTAGGTATGTGTTCGAAAATTGTTTTTTTTTTTTTTTTTTTTAATTGTTCATGCTTAACCATAGCCTAATAAAACTTTAAATATTTAATCCTAGGTATGTGTTCGAAAATTGTTTTTTTTTTTTTTTTTATTGTTCATGCTTAACCATAGCCCAGTGAAACTTTAAATATTTAATTCTAATGAATTTTTCATAAAAAGATACAAAATTAGACCAACTATTATAAACAAAACTCGAAAGTGAAATTATGATATTAAGAAACTATGCAATTAAACGTTCGATAACTTCTAAACGATATGGCAAATTTGTAAGTGCATTCAATTTGTTCAACGAATTCTTAGAAAATAATTTGTCAACACCCAACTAGTTTGTCAAGCAGATACCAACACAGCACACGTTTTGAAAAAAAAAAAACTAAGCCTAGATTTTAAAATACTATTTTATTTAAAAACAAAATTGAAATAAAATAAAACAAGACTAGTAATTTCTCAAGCCATACTATAGGAAATAATTTTTTCAACTTACTTTATCTGTCAATATAAAACTTAAAATCAATTAAAAAAAAATAATACACTTTATTTATGATGTTGCTCGGGTTTTAAACGTTTTTGTGTGTCGAATCAATTCACAAGCAAAGGTAAGGTAAGGTACAACTTACCCACTAGACGTTCAAACACTGACTGTGCTAATAAATGTATATCTGAAGCTTTTAAATTGTAATTCAATTTCGTATGTATGTATCTTTTTTGCTCTGTTCCAACTTCATGCAGCTACGGGGTGGTGTCAAACGCAAGCCAAAGCCAAATTGAGAGAGCTGAGGCTTTTCAACATAAACCTGTAAGTATGTAGGTTTTGTCTTTATATTTTACGCTGGACGTTAAAGTAGGGAAAACCCTCTGACTCTGACTACTTGAAAAAAAGACCAGATTTCAAATCACGTCACAAACACATAATACATTCTTTTTAAAAGCAATGTGTATTTATGTATGTATATCTATCTCATCGTCTTTATCTCTAAGATGGAACTGACTTTTCTCTCCGTTAGGCTAAGTGGAATCAAGTTTATGTTCAGAAAGGGGTTGGGCGTTAGGGAAGTTTAGTCCTTGATACATTTTGTTATTGATTTCAACAACGGGCATGACTTTGATTTCAACAAGTGGTGTGAATGATGACTTTGATTAATGATCTATGGGTGAGAAGGAGTAAAAGAGAACAAATTTAAGACTCACGTACACTTATTAGGCCAGTCATTATGTCGGAAAAAACGGCTTAGAAATGACAAATGACCGAGAAAGCTAAATTTTGGATATGTTGTAGAGGATGCTTAAAAAAGCTTAACTTGAAGTTTTCGACCAAGATTTCCTATGAGCTTTTTCCGCCATTTTGAAAAAAAGGATAAGGATAAGGTTTTTTGACAATAACTCGGCTATCTGACGAGAAGCGAAAATTTTACAAGGAGCTTTTTTGTAGCTTTTAACGAGTTCTACAATTCATGCATACACATTTTTTGTGTATCATGAACCGTTTTCGAGATATCGATTAAAAAAGTAAAAAATTTAGGACATGCTATTTGTTTTTTGACATAATCTTTTTTTGGGTGATGAATATCGAAAAAATTATTAACATAAAATTTGTAGACCACATTCAGACCTACAATGCCGTATTTTTATATTTTTTTTTGGACAAAAATTACGACTTCCAGCCGGCCGCAAATTCGTTTAGTCCGCTCCCACAGCCAAGCAAGCCGCCCGTTCGCTTGTAAAAAAAAAACAATCATTCATGTTTTTACTTGCGATATAGGTACTATAAAGTAAGTTTAGGATTCGTAAAAAAATCGAACTCGAGATAATAATTTTACATGACATTACGATGATGGAGAATGCCAAAAAAGTGGGTCCGGCAATTCTGTCTGTCTGTCTGTCTTTAAGAACCTCGAGCTACAACCTAAACTACTGAAGTGATTTTCTTCAAACTTGGTAGTTAACAGTTTTGGGTGATTCCCTAGAGGAGAAATTGAATTTTTTTTTTAGGACCAAAACTAACGGTACCTGTCATATAACGGAAACAGAAAAGTTGATTTATTTCAAAAACGGCTCTAACGATTTTGATTAAAATTTGTATGCTTACTGTTATTGATAAGAGCCGCCTTTGATAATACAAAAAATATTTTTTGTACCGTTACGTTTTTTTGGATTTATGAATTTCTCATAAACGACAAAACAGATTTCGACCAAATTTTTAATACAGAAACGTTTAAACAATCATTATTTAAAAAAATTTTTAATTTTTCTAAAAACACATTTTTGGATTTTTAAAAAATATTTCAAAATTTTTTTTTGAAAAATCAATTATTTGGAAACGGGTTGGTGAAAAATTTTGAAATTTCGTTTTTATGTGTAAATTAATTATTTATTCAAAATTGCATATCAATTTTTTTTTTTGACAAATGTTAGGAAATTTTAATATATAAAAAATTAATTTTTTAAAAAACGGCTCTAACGATTTTCGAAATTTTTTTTCTAAAAATTCCTTTTTATACTAGAAATAAAATGGCATACTTAGTTTTTTGTAAAAGAGCATTTAAAATGGTATTTAATTATTTATAAAAATAGATTTTATTTTTTTGCACCACTAACGAAATTCAGTGAAAATATCAAATTTTAATTTTCCCTTATTTTGTTCAGTTGAAAACTTTAACATTAGAGTAACTTTCACCATAAGAGCAAGTACGTGCGACCCTAGTCGTGCAATTTATTTTTAATGTTTATATCATTATATCAGTAACACATACATACAAATGTATGTATTTATTTAATAAATAATGAGAAGAAGATGGTAATGGTTTTTTTGTTACCCCAATTTTATTAACCCAAATTTTGTAAATACAGTATACCGGCTTTTTGTGTTGATTGTAAATTTTGTAATTTGCTTCAATCTCTATATTATTTAGTTCATCAAAATTGCAATTAGATCAGTGCCAATAATTTTTGAAAATAAAAATCTATTAGCAGCATTTTGGATAAATGGTATATGAAAGCGGAAAAATAAATTGCCCACAAACTAATTGGTGGAAAAGAAAGTGTTGGTGTCAAAAATCTTGGTTTTTTACGATTTCTGTCAAAAGTAGACCTCCTATCAAAAAAAGTTAAATGCAAAAGTTGTGGGTAATAAAAGTGTCATAACTTTTACTAAAACCATTTTATTTATATAATCTCAAAAATATTGAAAAAAATGCAAAAAATACGATTTTTTTATTTTTTATTTTTATCTTTTACCAAAATGGTTTGATTTTAACAAATCTTGGTTAAAAATTACTTTGTTATGTTTTCTATGTATTTTAAATGTTTTTTGAGCAAAAAGTTAATTTTTGGATTTTTGACGAATTTAATTTGATAAAATAGCCTATTTGTCAATCCAAAAAATTTTTGATTTTTGAAAAGCTTGGAATGCAGTTACTTAAATTAAAACCTTTTATTTAAGATTGTATGGAAAAGCTATACTTTTGATTTAGAAAATATTGAGAAAAATTGAAAAAAAAAACGATTTTTCAGATCGATTTTTCCGTAAATGACATAATATTGGCGAGAAATAATTTTCCATAGAAAACAAATTATACTTTTCTAATGGCCTTTGACCTTCTTAAATTCAATCTAGCATTAGAATAGCTCTAACGTGCAAAGTTTTTGAGATATTGAATTTTGAACGTTCAAAACACTATTTTTGTGATGTATTGGCATGGTTATATCTCAACGTGATAGAATTTTTCTGACTAAAGATTCGAGCTCAGCATACAAAAAATCATTAGAAAAATATACTTTGATTTCTATATAAAAAAACTTTTTGACTAGTGAAATCGAACAAGGCATTCACCCGCCCCCTTTTCCACCAATTAGTTTGTGGGCAATTTATTTTGCCGCTTTCATATACCATTTATCCTAAATGCTGCTAATAATTTTTTATTTTCAAAAATTATTGGCACTGATCTAATTGCAATTTTGATGAACTAAATAATATTGAGATTGAAGCAAATTACAAAATGCACAATCAACACAAAAAGCCGGTATACTGTATTTACAAAATTTGGGTTAATAAAATTGGGGTAACAAAAAAACCATTACCATCTTCTTCTCATTATTTATTAAATAAATACATACATTTGTATGTATATGTTACTGATATAATGATATAAACATTAAAAAAAAACATGAATGATTGTTTTTTTTTACAAGTAAACGGGCGGCTTGCATGGCTGTGGGAGCGGACTAAACGACTTTGCGGCCGGCTGGAAGTCGTAATTTTTGTCCAAAAAAAAATATAAAAATACGGCATTGTAGGTCTGAATGTGGTCTACAAATTTTATGTTAATAATTTTTTCGATATTCATCACCCAAAAATAGATTATGTCAAAAAACAAATGGCATCTCCTAAATTTTTTAATCGATATCTCGAAAACGGTTCATGATACACAAAAAATGTGTATGCATGAATTGTAGAACTCGTTAAAAGCTACAAAAAAGCTCCTTGTAAAATTTTCGCTTCTCGTCAGATAGCCGAGTTATTGTCAAAAAACCTTATCCTTATCCTTTTTTTCAAAATGGCGGAAAAAGCTCATAGGAAATCTTGGTCGAAAACTTCAAGTTAAGCTTTTTTAAGCATCCTCTACAACATATCCAAAATTTAGCTTTCTCGGTCATTTTGCATTTCCAAATGTGTATATAATATATACCAAGCTGTGTTAGTATAGGCCAGTCATTATATACATTTGGAAATGCAAAATATAAATATACGACATTGTAGGTCTGAATGTGGTCTACAAATTTTATTTTAATAATTTTTTCGATATTCATCACCCAAAAATAGATTATGTCAAAAAACAAATGGCATGTCCTAAATTTGTAGAATGAATTGTAGAACTCGTTAAAAGCTACAAAAAAGCTTCTTGTAAAATTTTCGCATCTCGTCAGATAGCCGAGTTATTGTCAAAAAACCAATTTTATCCTTTTTTCAAAATGGCGGAAAAAGCTCATAAGAAATCTTGGTCGAAAACTTCAAGTTAAGCTTTTTTAAGCATCCTCTACAACATATCCAAAATTTAGCTTTCTCTGTCATTTTGCATTTCTAAGCCGTTTTTTTCCGACATAATGACTGGCCTAGTATAGTTATAGAGCGAAGAGGATATTAAGCTTTTCTAAAATTAATTCAACTAGTGGTTGGAGCACTTATAAGTTATGATCATTTTAAAAAATATTTTTTTTTCGGTAAATGTACCTACTTTATATATTTCTCAAAAAGTAGATGTGTCAAGAAAAAAAAGCTGAGAATATTTATAAGATTATACAGGGTGATTCAGGAGTAATATGCGAAAAAGCTAGGGCGTGTAGGTTTGGTAGAGACAAGAAAAAAATCGTATGGGAGGGGGGGTCTATTCCCCCTCGTTAAGCCGGGAGGAGCAATTTCAAATATAATTGACTTCATATTATTTGACTTCTTATGCCCCAAAGGGGGCATTTCCAAATGCCCCATACGGAAATTCCCCGCGTGGGGCAGTTGAAATGTGATCATAAACCAGACATTTTGGTTAAAGGTAAGGAAGAAGAATAAGAACTGTCGTAACAACTTTCGGGGATGGTTTTATGGGAAAAAATTTTCATATTTGTTATTTACAATTGATGCCCTTACAAACAATAATACCTAATGCCTGTTAGCGGTTTTTTTGGCATTCTCCTTTATAAACAACTTTAATTTTTGGTTTATATTTATATTTTTTTCTAAGTTTTGTTAAACAATTTTGAAAAGTAAGCAATAAAATTGGTTCACATGAATAAAGGCTACATAAATTTGAATGGCTGTAGCTGGAAGCTCGATGAATAGAATTTACAAAACAAAAATTAGGATTTAAGGAAAAGGTTTTTTCACTAATTTTTCATAGGATACTACATACATATTATACTGATTCAAAACTTTTTTTTTTTCAAAGTAATACCGAAAATATTGGTAAAAATATCGTTATCTTAAATATATATTGGAAATTTAAGATTTTGTTTAGTGTCGAGAAAAAAAAATCAAAACAAAAAAAATTTTTTAAGTTAAAAAAATTATATTAAATTTTTTTTTCAAAAACTATAAAAAATTTTTGTTTTCAAACAATTAAAATATTTTTTTTTACATTTGACACTTCAAAATTATATACCTATAAATTTTGAATAAAATTGACTTATGCCTTGATGAAATATATGAAATTAAAAAATATGTCAATTTTTGAAAAACGGCAACGCCATATTTCCGTTCTCCGAATTTTTTGAGAAAAAGAGTATAATGTACACCAAATTTAATCGAAATTGTTAGGTTTTCCAGAAAATTGCAATACCTCGAAAACTTTATATGGGAGATATGCGTTAAAAAGGAGATATTAAAAAAATAAAAAAAATGGGTCTAGGGAATTACGTAAAAATCATCTGTACCAAGTTTCAAGCAAATCTATCCATCCGCTAGGACCTAGCTCGATGTACAGATGGACGCACAGACCGAAAACCACTTTTTTTTATCTTCAACATCATCTTAATGTTGGTTTTGATTAAAACCTCTAATTTTTTTTCTACACGAAACCAATATTTGCCTTATAGAGCAACTAAACATACTGTTAAAGTTTCAGCCCTTAATATTAACATTAAGTAACGCGGCCGCATCGCAAATTTCTATTTCCCATATAATTTACATGGAAAAGATTGTGTTTTTGAGTTTTGAATTTTATAACTTTTAAGTGGTTCATCAAAAAGGCTACGTTTAATCATTTTCTTGTATTAAATTGAACGCTCTACTAAATTGAATTTATAAAATTAAAAAAAAACCGACGCGAAAAATTAATTAAAATAATTTTTAGTTGAAAAAATGAATAAATCGAATTTATTGAAGAAATCTAGTATGAAAGTATTAGGGGTTTGAGAGTTATATCAAGGATCTGTGAAACCAAAACACATAGAATTAAAATATTCGAAAAGTTTGCCAAATTTTTTGAAAAACCTAATAGTTTCGTCAAAAAATTGAAAAAAATAAAGAAAAAATTATATTTTATATTTTAAAGTTTAATAACTTTGAAACGGAGCAGTTTATCAAAAAAAATTTAAAATTTTTTTTGAATCAGTCTAATACATATAAACAAAAATATAAAAACCATTTCAAGTCAGCTGTAATTTTATAGGTTCATAAATTTGGAACCAAATACGAACAAAATATTCTCCAATTTTCTAAAATAAAATAGTAAAAATTAATTCAGGGCAAATAAAGCTTTGTTCTGAAAAAAGGATACGAGTTTTCCTGATTTTCTTATTTCTATCTGCTTCGATTTATTTTCTCTTCTTAAAAGCCCACAGCAGCTGCAAACAAAATCAATTTTTGTTTTTAAGCAAGTAGGTGTACCTACTAACTATTGAAATAATTTTTTCAAATTGAAATTATTTGACGCGAGTCCCCGCCTACGTACATGGAGTAATATGTATGTACCTACTACACAACGGCGTATACAAGGGGGGGTCACGGGGTCATGACCCCCCCCCCCCCCAAGAACTCAGAACTTAAAAAAGAATTTGTTATGTGATACTGAAATCTCTTGAGTAAGATTATTTTCAAAATGTTGAAGTTTTAGAACATGAACGAAAATTAAAAGTAAACAAAATTTTTGGTATTCAAACAAACTATTTTACCATATTTTGGGGATGTGGTCATATTTTAAGCGAACGCTATGCTGGATTAGGATTATTTTGATTCGTTCGATAATATAAGTTGAGCTGTAGAGTTTTGTATGGAAACAAAATCCGGATAAGTATTATATTCAAAGCTTTTTAAAAGAAATTGAATCTAGTAGGTACACAAAAATAATATCTTAAGGGCAAGACACTGCTTACCAGCAAATAAAAGAAGCAGCCATAATATCTTCTATTTTTACTTGCGATATAGGTACTATAGGGCAAGTTTAGGATTCGTAAAAAAAATCGAACTCGAGATAACAATTTTACATGACATTACGATGATGGAGAATGCCAAAAAAGTGGGTCCGGCAATTCTGTCTGTCTGTCTGTCTGTCTGTCTGAGCTGCAGCCTAATCGAGTGAAGTGATTTTCTTCAAACTTGGTAGTTAGCAGTTTTTGGTGATTCCCTAGAGGAGAAATTGAAATTTTTTTTTATGACCAAAACTAACGGTACTTGCCATATAACGGAAATAGAAAAGTTAATTTTTTTCAAAAACGGCTCTAACGATTTTGATTTAAATTTTTGTGTGTAGTACTACACATAAGAGCCAACTTTTAAAATAAAAAAAATATTTTTTGTACCGTTATTAATGGTACCTGTCATAGAACGGTTTTTTTCGTTTCTGAATATCTCGTACAACATTAACCCGATTTAAATGAAAATTTTTATACAAACGTGTTTAAGTAAAGATAATATTAAGAATTTAGAAAATTTTCAAAAAACGCATTTTTCAAAATTCAAAATTTTTTTTTGAAAAATCAATTTTTTGAAAACAGATCAATGAAAAATTTTGAAATTTAGTTTTTATGTGTAAATTAATTATTTCTTCAAAATGGCATACCAACTTTTTTTTTGAAAAATGTTAAAAAATTTTTATACATAAAAAATTATTTTTTTAAAAAACGGCTCCTACAATTTTCGAAAATTTTTTTCTAAAAATACCTTTTTATACAAGAAATAAAATGGCATATTTGTTTTTTTTTTTAAGATAATTTAAAATGGAGTTTAATTAATTATAAAAACAGATTTAATTTTTTTATACTACTTATGAAATTTCTTCAAAATATCAAATTTTAAATTTCTTGAATAAAAAGCTTTAACATTATAGTTACTTTAAGCATAAGAGCAAGTACGTGCGACCCCAGTCGTGCAATTTATTTTATATGATGAAGTGAATAAAATATGTTTTAAATAGGGAAGCTTTCTGTGGCCTTGCTGTGTGGAGGTCAATTCTGTTGATAAAATTCGTCATTGGCAAAATGTTAAAGGAGGATATCATTTCTCAAATCTTTTTAGTTTTTTGCAATGTTCCAGTTCAATACATTCGTCTGATAAAATTTGGTGAATTTTGTTTGCTTATAGAATATAACAGTATTTTGTACTTACTAAATTTGCTAGATCTGTTGCATTTTTTGAAACAACTATCGATTTGTTAATCATCAATGGCCAGCCAATTATAGAAGCAATGTAAGCAACCTTATCTAAGGCAATTTAAATATTATTATTAAATATCACTTAGGGCTAATTTTTTGAATAGTTAGATAAACCTAAGTTAGAGCTTATTCCTAGGAATAAAAGTTTTTTTTTATAGTGACATTTATTCTTCTGATAGTCTATCTGACAATTGAAAAAGCAGGCTTAATCTAATAAATACAACTGAATGTTTTTTATATTGTAAACCGCTGATTAATACCTGAAAACGGACGAATTCCAAAATATCGCCAAAATTATTTTTTTTGGGCCTTACCAATAATGAATCGCTAAACACACGTTTTTAATTATCGTCGGGTTTAAATTTACCGTCGCGTTAAATTGGGTGTATACTAATAATCAAAATAAACACGCGTTTAACTAATTGTGCTTCTATTACCAAATCTATTACATTTGTTGTCAAAATGACATAATTGAAGTGACATTTTTTGCACGTAATGTAATAATGAACAAAAATATAACTACAAAATACCTACATACCTTCATATATTTGTATTTTGGTTGTAAAAGTTAAAAAATGGAGCCCAAGCAAGGAGGCCAAAATTACATAAAAAAAATGTTCATCTATCTTAAAGTACGACGATAGTTTGACTCAAAACAATGGTGTAGTTGTGGCTGTAGCTTGTAGTACTGCCAAAATTTTAATGAGGAAAAACAACAACAAAAGTTGGCAGCATCTGATCAAAAAGTTGAGAATTATTCAACTTGCGCTACAAGCTACAGCCACAGCTACACCATTGTGTTCAGGGGGCTAGTTTTCTTTTTCAGCCTTTTCTGAAAGTAATGAATATTTATTAATAAAAAAGATAAATATTTATAAACAAATAAATTTTTCCATTTACTTATTTAATAAATTGCCGCCAATATTATTAATTTTTCTCAACAGCTTGTTGACTTGACAAATGTTTTTTTTTTTGCTGACAAATGACAGTACAAACCGTGCGTTTACATTTAACCGCGCGTTTATAGTTCAGTTTCCCAACTATAAAATTAACGTGGCGTTAACCCTTAACCTGACTATTAAATTGGTTATTGGTATGGAGAAATATTTAACGCTCAGTTAAATATTTAACTGAGCTTTAAATTTGATTATTGGTAAGGCCCTTTGTCTTTACTATTTTAATAGAGGTATTTTAAATTCCCATACAATTTTAAAACAAAATTTAAAAAAAATTATATTTTCAATGCAATTTTTTTTACAAAACTTTGCGATTCGTTTGCCTGAGGTTAGGAAGACTTTTAATTCAAAAGTTAAAACTGTTATTAAGTAAAAACGATTTTTATTTTAACTTTCTGGGCTAGCGGAAAACAACGAACAGTTGTTTTAAGGCAAATTATTCAATCGAAGTACTCGTACAGCACATTTTATTTTTAGGAGAGGATAGCCTCAATTGGTCAAAATTGAAGCCTAGTACGCTGCTGATAAGAAACGAAAAATCCCATACAAAAATGAAACAACGAAATGGTAAACCAAAAATTTCGTTCAACTTTTCGTTCTGTAGTACGCTGTTCGGCACAACGAAATTGAAAGTCTAAACTTCTTTTTCGCACACAAACAATTGCCGGGGACATTCATTGTGTGTGGAAAAATGACATTTTGAGTTTTTTTTGCTTGTTTTTGTTGTTCATTTTGTCATTGCATGTCTTTCTGCGATGCGTGTTTGCTTTTTCTTCATTTATGTTTTGCAATTTTTGAGTATTTTTCGGTCCAGATTTCGTAAGCATTTCGTTGTCCTCGTGGAGAGCGACGAAAAATTTCGTTTCACATCAGCAGCGTTCTAGGCTTTAAGGCTTAACTCTAAACTTAAACGAATCTCATACCGTTTTTGTTTGGTTATTTTTAGAACTACATTCGGAACTTTTCGATTCGAAATGCAAGACGCACAAATTTTAATGTTTAATAATTCAAAAAGCCCATTTTCAGGTGTATGTCTGCTATCAAAACTTTTGAAAAAAAAAATTGGCATGACCCCCCCCCCAATAAGCAAACCTGTATACGCCCCTGCTACTACAGGCATGTCAAACTTGCGGCCCGTGGACCGCATGCGGCCCACAACGAATAACTTTGAGGCCCGTTCCACATTTTTATTAATTTTGAGTTTTAGATTATACCTAGTTTAGATTTTATGTTCACAGCTTTCGACACACATGCACTTCCTTTTTTCCTAATCAACAAATAAATAAACCAAACAAAATAACAAATTTTATCAGGGTAAGTGATGTGATTTCTTCAAGTGAACTAGGAAGCGAATATTCTGAGTTAACATACAAAAAAAAAATGGTAAATGAAAAAAAAAACTGTTTCATCATTCTTGCTGTTTTTTTTACAAAATTGTTTTACATATAAAAATTGTAGCTTAAGATGTTCTGCGGCCCACACAAATTCAGCCCCACCAAGCTCCCCCCCCCTGGCTACGTGCTTGGCTTGGGCTAAGGTGTTGTTTATGCCCAGTTGTAATAAAAAACACACTAAATAAAAGATAATTTTCATAACTGCTTCTTAATTTAATTTTTAGTCTTTTTTATGAAAAAAAAATGTACGTTACTAAAATTTGTAAAATCATTTCAAGGGGGGGGCTTCAGCCCCACCAATCCCTCCCCCCCTGGCTACGTGCTTGGCTATACTGGGCTTACCCTGGGTAAACGAGCCACCCAGGTTTGCAAAAAAAATTGTATCTGGGGCGCCAACTTCACTTATGTAGCCCCAAAAAAAAGGCTTAGAAGTATAATTAAAAGTAAATAATATAATACCTTGTTATTCATTAATTAATAATAATCACTATCGCTCTCTGATGTCCCATCAGTATCATTCAAGTCTACATTAAATAGTAATGTTAAGACTTTCAAATTTTGCTAAGTAGATATTAATCAATATCTGGGACGACCTCAGAAATATAAGAACTTTTGGAACATGTATATGAAATAAATGAGTCTGAAGTAATTGATAAATGTTTGAATAAATTACTTATTGATTTTATTCTGTGATAGCCTGCCCTCTTGCTAGTATGCTGTACAGATGACAGGTTTTATTTGATAGTATCAAACATGCTTTAAGAAATTTTGTTGAATAGCGATTGAAGGTTGAGTTAAGCAATAGTTTCTAACAAAGCACTAATCTTACGGCATGTTCGGGAAACATATTTGAGACATTTCGGGGCACGTTGGGGACATGTTCAAAACACGTTCGGGACATGTTCGCAAAATGTCCGGGTCATATTTGGGATATGTTCGAGTCATGTTTGGAACACTTTCGGGATATGTTTGGGACATGCTCGATACATATTCGGGATACATTCGCGACATGTTTGTTATATGTCCGTTTCGGGACATGTTCGGGACACGTTCAGGCAGCTTTGCCAGATTTTTGGAAAGGCGATTCCCTTTTTTCTTCCAAATACATTATTTTCTCCCTGTTTTTATTTTTGTTTGCCCCATTTTTCCATTTTAAAATACATGTACTATTGTATGTAAATTGTGTCAAATCAATAAAAATTTAAATAAAAATACAGTAAATGATTGATAATTTCGTAAATTATCCCACTTAGAATGTCAAATCGTAGAGGAAATTACTTCATTTGACATTAGAATTTAGAAATGAGGTTGGTTTTGCCTTTTTCCCTTTAAGCCTGGTACGCAGTTCGAGCTAAATTTTGGCCAAGATAAAATCCCTATACAAGTAATGAATAATTTGTATGGGATGCATTTTAGCTCGGATAAAATTTTTCGATAATTTGTTTGGGAGCTAAAATGTATCTCGAACAGCGTACCAGGCTTTAGGGCTCAAAAATCCCGAAAAACGGGAAAAATCCTTCAATTTGGCATCGCTGCGTTCAGGTCACGTTGGGGACACATTCTCGACATGTTCGGAACGTGCTCGGGACCGGGGCATATACCTATTAAGGTCTTATCAATAATTTTTTACTATAAACCATACAAACTTCTTTGAAGGAATTCTTTTTTATTGTTTCCATTTCCACATAACATGGGTAAAATATTTTCCCAATGATATTTAAATTTCCTCTGCCAAATACACATACCATAGGTTTATTTTCCCAATAATTTTTAAATTTCCTTTTTCAAAGACGCATACCACAGGTAAAATATTTTATACCAATTATGTATATTAAAAATTTCCTCTTCCACATGCACATACCATATGGTTTCTGTATGTGGTAACAGTATAGCGGATACAGAAACCCAAAATGGGAGATATTGGTAAAATATTTTAATTTAATGTATTTTTTGGGAACCCGTCAAAAGTGTGAAAACAAACAGTATTCACGGCTTTTATGGCGTTTTTAATTGGCAATCCGGAATTGTTCTTCGATTCGGAATCCCAATTGAACAGTTTTTTTTTACTCCGTAGAATCTGATGTTTGGTGTGAATGTATTTGTTGAGTTTGACTTGTTTCACATATATGTGTATTCGCGCCAAATTGCATTTGTTTTTGTGCTGCAAACATTTTGTGCTGCTGACATTTAAATCTATGAATGTGTTAGTGATTCTGCTTCTGATTCTGTTTTTAAAACCAGAAGAGAAATTTTCTTTTTTTCAGAATCAGAACTGTCAGTTTTGCCCAATTGAACGCTTTCAGATTGCTTTTTTTTGCTTCCAGATTGCCAAATAAAAACGCCATTAGTATTAGGTAGGGAAGTATGCGCGACAAAACATCGAAAAATGGGAAACTATTATTTTGACCGGGTTTGAGCGGGCAACAGTTACAAAGGGAATTTATCAAGATAAAAATGGGGGTTGTTCATTTTTGATGGGTCAGGAAGGAATACATAGATGAACTATTTATTAGATGAAGTTGGGGTCTTAGCTCTCAGAAAAAAAGAGAATATATAGATTGAATATATAGATACAGGGTCGGACTGGCCATACAACAAGGCTGGCGAATGCCATCCGGGCCCCTGCTGTTGGATTTTTTTTTAATCGATGTAAAAAAAAAAACAAACAGTTTTACGCTTAAGAAATAAAATAAAACAATAACACAAACTTGTTGAATAAATTGTTTCACAATAAAAAAAAAACAACAGACAATTTTATAGAGTGAAATTAAATCAAAGTTATTGTAGATAATAACTCACTACTTGAGTACTAAAATGGTCGTGAACCCATCTAGGGGCCCAAGGACAATTTCAAAGTTATTTTTACTGTATGACGAATTTTGTTTTAAATCACGCAATGTACGGGCTCATATGACAAAAAATAATGAAAACATAATAAATGTATTGATCATTTAAAAGGGCCCTCAACCCATCCAGGGCCCTTAATTTCACAATATCATTTTCAAAACTATTCTTAAATGGTAACAAACAAATTTGCTCTAATTATAAAATGTTACGTTTTTATTGCTCAATGGTTCAATGGTACCCTCAAGCTAGCCGGGCCCAAAACCGTTACTATTTCAAAACTATGTTAACATGATACGAAATTTTTTTGTTTTCTTAATAAAAAAAATATTGCTTTTATAACTATTTATCACTAAAAGGGCCTAAATACAGCCCGGGCCAATATCTAACTATTTATACTTAAATGTTGACAAGATTTCTTAAATTATAAAACATATTGCTTTACACGTTAAATTTGCAAAAGATCCTTCTAACTGACTCCAAGTCCTAAGGCAGACTTTTAACTTTACAAAATTATGCTTAAATAAAAACGAGAATTTTTGTTATTTTTTATATCAATTATAAAATTTATTAATGACCAAAGGACCCCCTTCAACCGGTTCCGGGCCCAACATTTTAAATTGTGTTAAAATATTAAACAGAATTTTTATTATTTTGTATCAGTTTTAAAATTTTTAAATTTAAAACTGTATCAATTATAAATTTGTTTAGTGACCAAAGGGCCCCTTCAACTGATCCCGGGCCCCACAGCTGATTTTTAAAAATGAAAAAAAAAATTTGTATCAATTATAAATTTTTTAATGACCAAAGGGCCCCTTCAACTCATCCCGGGCCCCACAGCTGATTTTTAAAAATGAAAGAAAATTTTTATTATTTTGTATCAATTATAGTTTTTTTTAGTGACCAAAACGCCCCTTACACTGATCCCGGGCCCCACAGCTGATTTTAAAAAATGAAAGAAAACTTTTATTATTTTGTATCAATTATAAATTTTTTTTAATGACCAAAGGGCCCCTTCAACTCATCCCGAGCCCCACAGCTGATTTTTAGAAATGAAAGAAAATTTTTATTATTTTGTATCAATTATAATTTTTTTTAGTGACCACAGGGCCCCTTCAACTGATCCCGGGCCCCACAGCTGATTTTTAAAAATGAAAGAATTTTTTTATTATTTTGTATCAATTATAAATTTTTTTAATGACCAAAGGGCCCCTTCAACTCATCCCGGGCCCCACAGCTGATTTTTAAAAATGAAAGAAATTTTTTATTATTTTGTATCAATTATAAATTTTTTTTGTGACCAAAGGGCCCCTTCCACTCATCCCGGGCCCCACAGCTGATTTTTAAAAATGAAAAAAAATTTGTATCAATTATAAATTTTTTTAATGACCAAAGGGCCCCTTCAACTCATCCCGGGCCCCACAGCTGATTTAAAAAAAAAAAAAATTTTTTCAATTATAAATTTTTTAATGACCAAAGGGCCCCTTCAACTCATCCCGGGCCCCACAGCTGATTTTTAAAAATGAAAAAAAATTTGTATCAATTATAAATTTTTTTAATGACCAAAGGGCCCCTACAACTCATCCCGGGCCCCACAGCTGATTTAAAAAAAATTTAAAAAAATTTTTCAATTATAAATTTTTTAATGACCAAAGGGCCCCTTCAACTCATCCCGGGCCCCACAGCTGATTTTTAAAAATGAAAGAAAATTTTTATTATTTTGTATCAATTATAGTTTTTTTTAGTGACCAAAACGCCCCTTACACTGATCCCGGGCCCCACAGCTGATTTTAAAAAATGAAAGAAAACTTTTATTATTTTGTATCAATTATAAATTTTTTTTAATGACCAAAGGGCCCCTTCAACTCATCCCGGGCCCCACAGCTGATTTTTAGAAATGAAAGAAAATTTTTATTATTTTGTATCAATTATAAATTTTTTTAGTGACCACAGGGCCCCTTCAAGTGATCCCGGGCCCCACAGCTGATTTTTAAAAATGAAAGAAAATTTTTATTATTTTGTATCAATTATAGTTTTTTTTAGTGACCAAAACGCCCCTTACACTGATCCCGGGCCCCACAGCTGATTTTAAAAAATGAAAGAAAACTTTTATTATTTTGTATCAATTATAAATTTTTTTTAATGACCAAAGGGCCCCTTCAACTCATCCCGGGCCCCACAGCTGATTTTTAGAAATGAAAGAAAATTTTTATTATTTTGTATCAATTATAAATTTTTTTAGTGACCACAGGGCCCCTTCAACTGATCCCGGGCCCCACAGCTGATTTTTAAAAATGAAAGAATTTTTTTATTATTTTGTATCAATTATAAATTTTTTTAATGACCAAAATAGGATATTTTTGGGGTGCGTTCAGAACACTTGTTACTAAAGGTTTATCTTCACGGTAGTGTATTCAGATGTTTATCTTAAAAGAAGTTCAGTAATTCATCGTTACAATATACAGGGTGTCCCGGGATGATATAAGAAGACTTTGAGTGATGATTCTTGGGTATATTCTAAGAAAAAAATTGTTCTACAGTAACTTTCTATCTCCAAAGTTGATACCCTTTAGCGATGGTTTAAGAAAACGCTTACTTTGGTATGCCTTTACTCATGTTAATGTTAATAACTCCGTTAATACTTATGATAAAAACTTCATAATGTCTTGATTTTAAGAACAAATGCTATTCCTTGTAAGATTTTAAAAAATGTTGAAATCTTTTTTAGTTGCTCAGATATTAATTTTTAAATGGAATTATTTTTTCTTACCCATGATAATTTTTGACTTTGGGGCCGATTTTCTTCGATAAATGTGTAATAAACATAGTGTTTTATAAATTTATTCTTATGAAGAAAACAATAATGAACAAAAATGTTGTCATCAAATTTGCCAGAAAACTCATAGATTTTATGATATTTAGGAAAACCTGCACCAGGTAAAATCTCTAAAAAATGTGTTTTTTTTTACTTTAGTCAAAAATGGGTACGAATTAAAAATTAAGTTTTGTAGTTTAAGTTTATTTC